>NC_056745.1:1041137795-1041320295 GCF_019279795.1 Protopterus annectens | reverse complement strand
GGAAATTTGTGCCCCCACACATTTTTTAAATTCGGTGGGAACTTTTTCTGCCATGACACTAAGCAAGATTAAGCTATGAAAGCCAAGAAAGTCAAGTAAGAACAGGATTTTTATTTTATATTTTTAAGACAAAAAAGGGAATCGGAAAAAATACCAACGATGGTAAGGAGGAGGGCTACAATAAATGAAGAAAGGAAGTTACTAACTATAGTAATTCAAGAAGTATGCCAAGTATTAAAAATATAAAGGAGAAAAAACAAATAACTTTGCCAACTATGGTAACAAGAAGATTCTGTAATATAGAAAAAAAATAGAGAATTTAAGAGGATAGAAGACAATAAAACATCTCAAAAAAAGCTCGAGAATAGGTCAACCACATCTTTTGCTTAGAGGCAAATGAGATCTGAGGTAACTTTGGGTTGGTACATTATGGGTAAGGGAGAGGCTAGAGTTTTTTGGCTGCCATGAGCTTTAGCAACAGCCAAGTTGGATCTAAAGGATGGGATCCAAACCCATCAGTTGAGGATAGAATGAAAATGGACATCTTCGTATCACATATTTTGTGAAGTGATGCATATGCAAGTGGTATTTTCTGAATCAGTTGTATAGAAAACAGTGCTAGTCTTAAACACACTACTTATCATTCTTCAGCATTATGGTTTTGATGAAGAGTTAGCATGCTGTAATATAATCAAGGGGAAGCAATCCAATAGAAGTTGGAAAATACAATGTATGAAGGCATCTGTGACTCAATTAAAAAAAATATATCTAAAACTCAAGAACACACAGTTGTACTTTTTTGTACTATACCTGCAAAATACTTTTGAGCAAAAATAGCAAGCAGATTTTTCCAACCTTCAGAAGGATAAAAACTTCCTAGTACTAAAGACACTGATGACAAGCAGAACACATTATATAAAGTGTCGCAGCTCTTGAATTGCAGTGCTAACCTTGACGCCTCGGGAAGTGGGTGAAGGAGGGTCTGTCAAACTTCATAGTATAGGACTATAAAATGACAATCCTTACAAAGGCCTGGAATTTAGCTACTTCCTTTGGCTGGAGTTGTAAAATTGCTCTAAGTGGCTTGCAATTTTTGCAGCTATTACCTCCAACCACAAGGCAGTCTACATCTAGAAAACTGAGTATTTATGAAAAAGTATTTTTACCTTTATTAGCACTTCATCCAGTGCTAATAAGAAACACTGAGCAATTGGATAAAGTGCGAAAAATTTACTTGTGTAGCTCTGTAATTCAGACATAAGTATATTTTTAGCACTTTATCCAGTTCAGTGTTTCTTAACAGCACTGCACTGGTTTTATTTTCTTCTGTTCTTCCTCTCTCCCTTTCCACTTTAATAACAAAAAAAAAAAAAAAAAAAAACATTATTCAGCTTCTTTTACTGTATTTGTTTCCTCCTCCTGCTCCATTACTTCAGCTTGCTTTTTCTGCTACTTGCTGCGGCTTGTTCTCTAAAGTGTTCATTTGCATCTTTTCTGTTGCATTTGTTGCTGCTTGTTTATAGCCTGTTTAAATTGTGTTATTCTAAGCCTCTTAGTTTTGGTTTAAGCACTTGGGCTTTAGGCTAACCCCTTAGCTCTCTCTGGCCTTCTCTCTCAGATTCTGAAAAATATGGATGGACAATTTCCTACAGTTTCTCCTGCCAGTCTAGTTGATATGGGCATCCTGAGACAGTGTAGCAACTGCCTTATGTACACAGACAACCACCTACTACCACTTAGGAACACAAGTTGCGAGATGCAATTACATAAGCAACCTAGAGTCCAAGCTTTCTCCCTTACAAGCCAGTATATCTGGCACTGAGAAGGTTGTCAACACGATCACTACACCTTAAACACCACTCACACATACACAACACGCACCCACATATGTGGAGGTCCTCAACATAAAATGCCCAAACAAAGGAGACTTCCAAGGCAAATCACATGAGATCTCCACAGCCCTCCATACCACATAGCACGCCTAGTTCACAGACCTGTCTCTCACAACCATGAAGGCTTAACCATAAACCCAACATATTAGTCATAGGTGACTCCATTGTGAGGTGCACAGATGTGCCTCTCACCAGGCTGGATAAGGAGAAAGTCATGGTTAGTTGTCTGTCAGGGGCCAGAATCCACCGTATCACACAGGCACTCAAGTCTAACAACAGGTACTGTTTATGACTGTCATAGTCCATATTGGTGTGAATGACCTGAGACTTACCTCCCTGGACTATATGAAGAGAGACATGATTGAACTTGAATGTGTCCCAGGCAGGTATGTCCCTAGCCTTAAGTAGCTTTCTACCGTCACCCAAAGTGATGCCTGAATACAAACGGAAAATTATTGACTTTAACAATTGGTTTAGTTTCTGGTGTCATTTCAGAGGGACCCAGCACCTGATGGCCTAGGAATATGATTGACAGACCATGATGCTTTGCCAGAGATGCCCTACATCTGTTTCACCTGGGCTTCAGGATTCTAGCAAAGGCTCTTGCTTCCCCCATAGTGCCTTTTGAAGGAAAAGTGATTAGGTTAAAACTAACTACCAACATAAAAATTTCAACAAAACACAAAGTAAAGGTCATACTGCTAAACACTAGGAGTCTAAACATGAAACTGCACTCACTGCAAGTATTCCTAACCCTGGAAAATGTTGACATCTGTGCAGTCACGGAAACCTGGCTCAAAGCTGCAGAGAGCACCCCAGCCTTACTTGGTTACTCATCTTATACATTCAGACCCCAAACTGTGGGTAGTAAAGCCAAAGGAGGTGGAGTTTCAATATGTATTAAAGACATACACACCTCCAGGCTGGTCAAATAGTATGGCGCAGAGGAGACACTCCAGGTGCAGTTAACTATTGACAAGACCCCTATACAAATCATAGCTAGCTACTGGCCCCCAAATCTGACCCAAGATGCCCAAACTGCCTATCTAGATCTCTTAGTCTATCAAGATTCAACCCTTTACCCTGATCCTGGGTAACTTTAACTACCCAAACATAGACTGGAAGAACTGCTCTTCCTAGCTCACAAATGCCCAGAGATGCCTCGATTTTGTCAATGCAAATGCTTTGGAACAGTTAGTCGATACCCCCACGATAGATATCTTTGACTTGGTATTATCTAACATGAGTAACCACTGCAGCATCCCTGTAGTATCATCCTGCCTTGTAAGAGATGACCATAAAGTGGTCTCGTTCAAAGTCACCATCTTCCCCATAACCACCCCCCCACCCCCACCAGGGTCAATCAAAAAAACTTCTCCAAAGCTAATTACAGCCTCTTGAGGGATGGTATAAACAGCTTCACAGCCCCTCACCCTCTCTAGGAACTGGCACCAGTATCCAAAACTATACCAAATTACTATATGGACATTTATGTAGATGCATGGCATCAGTAATACCTGACAGGACTACATCATCCTCCACAAAGAAGAATAAACTTGTATGGTGGATATTTGCAATAAATAAACTCTATAACAAAAGAAAAAAATTGCTGTCCAGGACCAAGAAGGAGCAGGTACCCAATTGGAAGCAATCTCTCCTTAGCTTAAACAAGCAAATAAGAGCACTAGTGAAATCCTCCAAAGCAAACTTCAAGTTCAAATTGGCCAAATCTACTAGAGACAGTCATGAGGCCTTCTTCACATATGTCCGTAATCTCAACGGTAGCACTCGGATCTGTTCAGAACTGGTGGTCAAGGACACCACATATACAAATGCCGTAGATATAGCAAACTTGTTGGCTGACAGATTCAGCAAAAATTTCACCCCTCTGTCCCCCCCATCAGTAAACATGACATTCCCAGTACCCGCCCCTTCCCCTTATGTCTAGGGATCAGGTCATCTCTGCTCTCGAAGGCAAAAAATACAGCCTCCATGGGACCTGGTAACATCCCAGGCTGCATCTTACATGAACTTGAGCAGGAGCTTGCAACACCATTAGGCACCTTATTCAACCAAAGCCTGAGTATCTGTTTTGTCCCAGCTGTGTGGAGGACAGCCACTGTCATCCTTTTACACAAAGATGAAGCGTCCACTGATCCAAGAAATTATAGGGTCATCAGCCTAACTAGCCTGATCTGCAAGGCCATGGAATGGATTTCATTGGCAAGGACATTGGCAACCTCCCACACAGTTTGGCTTCGTCAAGGGGAGGTCATGTCTGTTAACTTTGGTCAACTTTTTTGAGACAGTCACCAAAGCCATGGATGAGGGGGAAGACTATGCACACTGCCTACCTTGACCTGGCCAAACCTTCAACACTATTCCCTACTCGGGCATAATAGATAAACTCTCTTAACTAGGCAGCAATCCGTATGTTACCAGATAGGTAGCCAACTGGCTCACTGGTGGAACCCACCTAGTCAAAATAGGGGAAGCCACATCAAGCAGTAGACCCGTTTTGAGTGGCGTACCCCAGGGTTCGGTCTTGGGGCCTCTCATTACTTTTCTGAGGTACAGGCCAAAACCAGTGGTCTATGGCTGACCAAGTTTGCAGACGACTGCAAGTTGGGAGCTGTTATTAATTCCCTTAGTGACGTGGACATCCTCCAAGAAGGTCTCACCCAAACGACTGGTGCCAGAAACATGACCTCAAGCTGAATACAAAAAAATGCATTATCATCCCCTTTGGAGGGAGAGATGTCCTCACAAATTATCACATTAATAACGTTCTAAGCATGCAGTCAGTCATGAGGGATTTGGGCACCCAGATTGATAGCAGCCTGACTTTTGACCACCATGTTGCTTCCATTGTATGGAAAGCTTTCTACATGGCCTACCTCATAAGTAAGAGTATTTCATCCAGGAACAAGGAGTTCATAACATCCCTGTATTCTTCCCTTATAAGGTCCATTATTGAGTACAACGCCCCATTCGGCATGTAACTCGCAAAGCAGATGCAGCAGCTAGAGAGACCAATGAGTTTTCTAACCAGGAGAATCCAGAGCCTCAAAAATCAACTATACACAGGCTAAAAGCCCTATCCCTCTACTGTGTTTCATACAGACTCCTCAGGGGTGATCTTTGCCTGACATACAAGGCAATCTCAGACCCCACCTTGATGGGACTGCTGCTTATCTGCAAGTCGAGCTTCACTCAAGTAACCCGCACATGCAGCCTCAACCTGTTCTGTGACATCAATAAGACTTGCTGGCGGGACAGATTTGTGTCAGGGACTCCCCCATCTATGGAATAGACTCCCTCTCCACGTCAAGCAGAGTACCTCTTTACCCCTTTTTAAGCACAAGCTGGATAACTGGACGGGAAATAGAAAATACAATCCTGAGATTCTACCCGTGTCCCTGCTGGACAGGGGCATCTGGTGCTGATTTGTCTATCCATGGGCTAAACTCTCTGACTAGGCTTATAAGGGCCTCAGGGCCAATAGCCTAGTAACTTCCTATGATACTCTTTGGGACCATTACATCTTCAGGAAGATTGTTCTGTATGCTGTAGATTCAACCCCAGTGTGATTGAAAGAAACAAAAAGCTCATTTTAGAAGGCTTTATTACCTTCTGCCTTTGGAGGGACTATATCTGGAGATCATTCTCCAAAAGCTAAACAATCCAGAACTTCTCTGAAACTTTCTACATCTTTCAGGGTTTTGGGGCCATCAATGAAAAAAGCCAAGATGAGTCTGACCTCATCCTCACATCTAAGAAATTGATGGCCCGACTTCCTCAGATTCAAATAAAAGGTATCGGATTAGACTACTTCCAGTCCTATCGGTTCAGGTTTGATTCAACTACCAAAAACAAGATGCCATCAGTGGATCCAGTGCCCTCGCCTTTCTTGGAGCTACTCCAACCCAGGTCTAGTGTTTCCACTCATTCTCTAGAAGTTTGACTGAGGAAGCTGTGGAAAGAGTGGTGAGGAAGATTCTCTTGGCAACAGAATCAGATGCATGTCTTACTGGCTCCTACCCCTTCAGGTCAGGAAGTCTATTCTCCTACACCCCCCACTGCAAGTTCCTTCTCTTATTCCAACTGTCTGAGTCCCTGGATCCAAGCCATCTGGCTCTGATCTAAAGTTAGTAATATCTTCATGTCCAAAACTTACTCTCCGTGCTCTGGTTCTGTCAGATCACCTCAGGGAGATTGATTTCAGAGCGGGGAGGACTGCAGTCTAAAAGCTTGTCTTTTTGGATCCGAGGTCCTCCCTTTCTCCCGAGTGGTCTGCCTTTGAGGCTGTGAGGAGGGATTTCTATGCCTTGGCATAATGGACGGATCCAACCCCTCAGATCCTAAGCCCTTCTACCTTGGTATGTCTGCATTCATAGCCTCATCACTCTTTGCCACAGTGACAGCCAGAAGACCCCCAGACTTCCTAACAGAGTATCTCGATTTCTTCCGATACCTCTGCAGACCATCCCACTGAGGATGTCCTTTAGAAGAAGACATGGAGGAAGGATTTGGACTCCCCAGAGGAGTCTGTCACCGAAGATACAGACTTTGATGAAGGTGAAGGTTCCCCCTGGTCACCTCCTGAAGCTGTCTCATTTGGAGACATCCTTGAGGTCCTAAACCGAGGTGGCTGGATGCCCAGCAACCCTTCACCTGAGGAGTCTGTATTCCTGGAGGCTTTCGGTACTGGCCATTCTACCTCCTGGCTTACTTCGCCCACCAACAAACTTATTGAGTTTAGTCTCTCAGCGGGCATGGAAGAACCCAACACAGTTGAACTAATACCTAGGAGACTGGATAAAATTATAGCACCACCTTTAGATGAACAGTTTTGGGGTAAATGTGTGCCCATTGATGCCATGATCATAGCAGCAGCCACCAACAAGGAACTTGCTGAGGAGAGTTCCACTGTTCATCCCCCCCTAATAGGGAGTAGAGGGCAATGGACAGGTTTGGGAAGCGTGTCTATGCTTCAGCGACCTTTGCCTTAAGGTCACTGAATTATTTGTTGCATTTTACAAGATTACAGAGGGATTTGATTAAAGAACTATCAAATACCCTACCCTGTCAGGATCGGTTTCTGCAGGGGCCCAATCATCTGTGAATTCTCAACTAGCTACCCTGCAGTCTAGTTCCAGTTCTTCCATGAGAATGATGTCACATGTAGTTGAAGGAACCATAAGGGTAGCGGATTCAGGTATTGCCAGCAGGAGACATGTCTGGTTATGCTTGTGTGATTTTGTGGAGCCCTTCAAGTCCTCATTCAGTCGTTTTGATGGCACTTCTTTGTTTGGCCTCAAGGTGAAGGACACATTATCCAGCTATAACAAGGATGGAAAGACCCTATCTGCAGTGGGGGTTTAGTTCTAGGTATCAACAAGATGGTTGGAAGATGTCGTTCAAGAAATCCTCAGTCTATTCCAGGGTGTACGTGGAGGAAGTTCCCCCAGGGACAGAAGAGGGAACTCCAATGGTTGATGCCATCCCTGTGGCGGCGGTGGGCTGCAAAACCAGAGGTCCAGAAATTTTTTGACAGATCTTACTAGCACTCCCGAAAGGAGGCCTGATTGTCCACCTCTGGAGGCAATTGGGGGTCGATTATCCCTACACCAGAGATCTTGGCTAGACATAAACGATACTTTGGTGCAGTGGATTGTTTCCAAAGGTTATACAATACCTTTTTCCCTTACCCTCTAATCTCAAGTAAAATCCCAGATGTTCCACCCAGTCAGTGGAAACAAGCAGCAATTCAAATACAAAAGCTGCTGCAAAAGATTCGTCCCGCCAGACCAGATAGAATCTGGAACTTACTTAAGGTTCTTTTTAGTGCCAAAGGAAATGGGGCTGGAGACAATTTTGGATCTCAGCACTTTCAACGCATCAGTTTGATGTACTAAGTTTCAGATGGTCAGTGTTCAACCCATTCTTACTTTTTTGGGCAAGAAGGACAAACAACCAATCTAAAAAGTACTTGCTCTTCTAGCTGGGTAGCAGTCATTACCAGTTCAGAGTTCTGTCCTTTGGCCTCACCACAGACCCCAGTGTGTTTAGGTGTATGGCAGTATTAGCAGCTCACTTGAGACTGCAAGGATCCTGGATATTTCCATATCTAGACCGACTCATTACCTCCCCAACCAGGCATCAGTTAGTAAAAGCAAGAGATTAGGTTCTCCTGCCATGTTCTCATCTGGGGATAACCATAAACTACGGCAGGTCTCAACTGAAACCAACTCAGAATTTGGAATTCATATAAAGTCAATGATAGCTTCACTGCCTCTCAAAAGGGTTCAAACTATAAGTTCACAGGTCAGAAAAATAAATCTGCAGTACCAAGATTTCGGCCTGCTTGGTCCTTCAAGCTCTAGGATCAATGTCAGCGGCAATGACACTAATTCCTTTAGCCAGATTTTACATGACGATTCTGCCTTGGATACTCGAAACACAATGGTCAATACTTTACCAACCTGTGTCAACTCTGATTCGAATCAGACCTATGCAAGAGAAATTTCAGGTGGTGGATTCAATCAGATCAGGTTTTACAAGGCCGTCCATTCTTTCCCCCTCAGCCCATGGCCATAGTGACCATGGACGCTTCCCAGTTGGGGTGGCGGGGAACTTTTTTGGGGAAAACAGTCCAAGGCACTTGGTCCGCTGGAGAGGCCAATATGCATATCAATGCCCTAGTGATGACAGCAGTGCTTTTAGCATTGCAGGCCTTTCAGAATGCTCTTCCTTTTGGGACGATTGCAGTTCAAACAGACAAGTCAGTAGTTTGGTACATCAACAAATGAGGGACCTGGTCTTGCCCCTTGTGTCGAGAAGCACTCAGTGTTGCAATGGGTGATCTCATCCAACCTCTTTCTCATAGCAATGCATATTCTAGGGAAGTCCAGTGTGATAGCAGACAAGCTCAGCAGGTACCTTCTACCTCACGAGTAGTGTCAATAAGAACATGAGAGAAATGATTTTTTGTCAGTGGAGCCAGCCTTGCTATGATCTTTTTGCTTCTTGACACAACAACAAATGCAGCAGCTACTTTGACTTAATCCCCCCACAGGAGAAATCACAGTGGTATGCTCTACTTCAGGAATGGCTCCCTGGTCTACTATCTGTCTATCCACCAGCCTCGTTAATTCCAAAATTCCTAAAGAAAGTAGCCATCTTGAAGAGCAAAGTCATCCTCATTGCACCCTACTGGCCTCGACAGATTTGGTTCCGTATCCTTTGGCCTTTGTTCACCAAACTTGGATTCTGGATACAATACCAGACCTCCTGTCTCACCAGATAGGCATGATCCATCCAGACATATCAGACATTAGGCTGAAGGCCTGTCTTCTCCAATTCCATTAATAGCCAGACCTTTGCTCTTTTCTTCTGTCTGACATGTACGTTAATCTCCAGATAAACCAGCACGTAAACTATGGAAAAGATTTGTGTATTGAGCACACCAAAATCATGCTGAAACCTTTTCAGCTCCTATACATAACATCCTTGGATTTTTGGCCTTACTTTTTAAAGGAGGAGTTAGTTCCTCAACTATTAAATTTCAGTTAGCTTCGATATCAAAATTTCAGACTGGATTTGAGGTTTTCCTCAGTATCCTCTCAAGTTTTGTCGAGCTTTCATGCAAGGCACTCTACTTTTAAGACTTCTCTTTAAGGACCTTACTCCCCAATGGGACCTCACTCTAGTACTGCAGACAGTTGTACATTCCCTCTTTGAATCAGCAGCTAAATGTGATCTTGAATATCTTTCATGGAAAACATTTTTTCTAGTTGCCATTACATCTGCTAGACGAATTTCAGAAATTCAAGCAATGTCTTCAAAACCTCCATACTTGATTTTTCTCAAGGATAGAGTTACACTACAAACCAATGCATCCTTTCTTACCAAGGTGGTGCCAGAATCCAATATCCATCACTCTATTAATTTGCCAGCTTTCTTACTAACAAAGGCAAGTACATGTTGCATTTACTGGATATTCACAGACCATTATGTTTTTACCTGCGTAGAACAAAAGACATAAAAACAGACCAGTTGTTTATTTTCTTTGTGGACTTGAAATTGGTAAAACCAGTTGCCAAAGTAACCTTAGCCAGATGGCTAACTGATTTATATATTGTTTATTTATATATAAAAATACATGGTGTTACATTACCATAACCAGTATGAGCTTGTTCAACTAGGTTCATGGCAATGTCTTCAGTTTTTCTTTCTAGGACATCCATGGATGATATATGTGCAGCAGCTACTTGGGCTATTCCTCATACCTTTGTTGCACACTAAAAATTGGATGTGGTCTCCAGAGCTAAAGCATCATTTGGTGCAACTGTGCTGAGGAACATCCCTAAGTCCACCCAGGATTTCATGTAGCTGGGGTCTCTCCCATCAGTTGAGGATAGGATGAAAATTGACAACATCAGATAAAGTTATGTACTTACCATTAACATTCTATCTGTGTTGTCCATCTTCATTCTTCTGCCACTCTCCACCCACCAAACACCTATCCTTTGCAAACTTCTGGAAGAATGAGTCTGTAGGGAGCATCACTGTACTTTGTATTGAGCTCCATATGTAGTCTTTTTATGTACCGACTGCGTGCATTTTTTCACCTCCTTTTTGTATGCATAGTAGTAATTTCCTTTCTGGCAAAAATCAGCAAACAAGATCTGAGGTAACTTAATGTTGGTGCATTATGGGTAAGGAAGAAGCTCAAGAGTTTTTTGGTTGCCATGAGCTTTAGAAATGACCGAGTTGGATCAGAGGGATCGGATCTGAACCCATCAGTTGAGGAAGAATGAAAATGGACAACAGAGTTGAGTTAAACTGTGGAAAGTAGAGTTTTCCAGAAACTTTTATATTGCTTCAGTTATCAGCCCATAGCAGAGTTGAGAACAAAAATATTTGCTGTGGTTAAAAATAAGTTTGGAATATTTTGTAAAAGTTGCTCCTGTTATCACCTCTGTTTTCCATTACCTGAAAGGAATAGTGATAAAATTGTGTTCCATTTTTTAATTTGGATAGTATGCTTTGTTACTGTCTTTCTTTTGTATTTCTCAAAACAGATGTCCATAGGTCTGATGGGAGTGCTTATAAAATTTATACAAGAGTGTATCCATTAGTACTTTTACAGCAGGGTGAAACGTGCAGTGCAGTCTGAGACAGTCTAGTTAAAATGAGACATGAAATCATTTTTGAGAAGAAAAGGATCTGCTGGAGCAAGGGATGCTTTCTGAAAATTTTCATGAATCTTGTCAGTTTCAATAGCTCTGATTGGGTATCATTTTCACTTTCAGACTGGTTTTGGAAAGCCATCTGGACTGCGACATCCTGGTACAGTTAACTCTGCAGGCAGGCCTGTAAGGAAAAATACATCCTCCTCCTCCTCCTCCAGTATAAACTCTAGTTTTAACTCCAGTCTGTCCATCTCCCCAACTGCAACAGCTGGTAAGACCTGCATTTTAGCATATTTTTCTTTTCTTTTAAAAGATGTTATATTAGAATATTTTGTATTTTACTAAACAAGAACTACTAAGACAGTTTTGTGATTATCATGGGCTCTGATATTCGTAAATGATTAATATAGCAAATGTACAATAGAACATTATTTTGCCATCTTCCCATCCCACTGGCTAGATGGCATCAATTCCTTATGGTAACATGCAGCATGGACTGAAAGATCATGTCTAAAAGCACGAAACAAAATTTTCTTTTCACACACAAAAAAAAAATGTTCACATGCATCTTTATGCATGTGAGCACTTTTCTTTGTTTGTATTAAAAAGTTCATTTTGCATCTTTTAGGAAATTACAGAGATTTAAAGATGTCTTTCAAATGCAGAAGACTAAACATACAGATCAATGTTTACTGCATTAACATTAATGGCGAGTAAGAAGGTGTTTGCATCACTCAGTTCCAGCTCTAATTATGCTAGATTACGGTAAGTAAGGGGTTGTGTATTAGCAAATTGCCAAACCTTTAACAGTTTATTAAAAATAAAAATGTATTAAAATCTATTTTTTTACCAAAAAAAAATTGTTCTGGTATGATAGGTCCAAGGCAGTGGTGCAGGCTCTATCCTTTTCATGTTTATTATTTATTTCCAGTTTGATTACCGGGGAAGTCCACTGGGCCAAAATGACCCATTTTCAGTGGAGGCCCAGGGCGAAAAGCTCCAAGATACATTATACAGTTAAGATGCAAATGATACAAAAGTATAAAAAACATTATATAGAACGGTTACAAATAAGCATATTCAGTATCGCGCATAGTTAAAATTCATTGTGGGTGAAGTTAAGGGTTATACAGTTTCATTTCAGCAAACTTATGTATTAGGTGTGGAAACAGTTTTCATACAAGCATTTAAGTAAAATGTGGATACACTTTACATGCACGCATTTAAAGTAAGATGCTATTTACAAAGTTGAGTCGTGTGAGAGTAGCTATAGGAGTTGTAGAGCGCTTAGAGAGAGAGTAGCTATGGGAGTTGTAGAGAACTTAGGTAGACTCGCAGGAAAATAACTATGGGAGTTGTAGAGAGCTTAGGAACCTGAGAGCGCACCCTCTGGGGGCATATACTTAGCAGGGATTAGGTAGTGTGAAGGCAGATGCATTTCCATTTAGTGGACAGGTGTTTGAAAAGCTGGGTTTTGAAGTTTTCTGAGTTTGGTATGGTTCTTAGAGTGGAAGGAAGGGAATTCCATTTTTTGCCTAGTGAGTAAGAGAGAAGTTGGCCAGCAGGACGTTTAGGGTTGTGGATAGCAATTAAATTCTGATGCTCAATCTGAGAGTTCTGTTGGGTGTGTAAAGGGGGAAGGATATTAATTGGAGCAGGACATTTTGTTGGGTGAAAATACAAGTCTGTGTGCAGTGGTGAGTTATAGGTAGTCTAGGTAGTTTGGGAGTTCAAGCCAATTCAGGGATTAGGCAATGATGGGTGGAATTTTTGGATTTAGTGCAAATTTAGAGACTTTATTATAGCAGTATTAGGAGAGGGAAGCAATCTTGCCTCAGAAAGGGTAGCATTTTTGGTCTGTCTCCGTGTGCTTTCTAAGTCATTCTTAGGAGTAGTGGGACCCATTGCAGATTTAAGAGTTTGATGCCCTGCTGCAGTATCTCTTTAACTGCTTTGTTTTCTGGAGAAGCAAAAAAGTCTATTTTTGGAACACCCCATTTGTGGATCAAGTCCAAAAAATATGTCCCTGTTCAGCATCCATTCATGATAGTCTTCTTAGGTAGTCTATTCTGCTTGGGTGATCTGGCCAGAAAATTCTCCTGGGATGGAATAATCTTGCATGGCCACCCTGCACATCAGGTAAGAATGAACTCCTCTCTGTGTGTTAATAACACATGACTGTTGTGCTTGTGAGGGCATGTATGATCCCTTTTCCTGTACGAGTTTGAATGTGCTCATGGCTAAAACTGCAGCTGTCATTTCTTTGATGTTTGATGGGATTCTTCCACTGCATTTTATTCTTCCCAAATTGCATCTGAGGAAGTCTGCAGCCGGTGTCTTGAGTGTCCAGGCGTACTTTAAAAGGGATTCCCTGACTGAGATTTGTTGGATTCACCATATGGGCTCTTCCCTCACAAGGCAGTAGGGGGATGGGCCATGTCAGGGAATGGAGAATACTGGCTTCTGCTCTGTTCATTGGTACCTACATTGGTACCTACAGAACAGAAGCCTGGCAACAACTGTTCTGTGTAGGTACCACTCCAGTTTTCTCATTTGAAACTTTGTCAAGGGGGCCATCAGGATTAAGGCAGTCAGTGTAGCACATTGCCTTTAGGTATTCCAAAGGCATAATCTAATTCCCTTGTTGAATGGAACTGAAAATGTGGTCAGAAACAGCATATTTTCTGAAGGAAAGAATGCACTTTTGGCTAGAGGTTTCCAGAAGGGCTCCTAGGAAAGGAACCCGCTGGGATAGGATTAACTGTTACTAGGCAGAAGAGAGAGTCCCAAAGTATGAAGCAGACAAAGGTGCACAGCAGGATAGTGTCTGTGAATAAGGCATGTGAGGACGTGCCTCTCTTTACTCTGGGCTGGCGATGAAGGAGCCCTAGTCCTCACTGCCGACACTGGCAAGAGGCGGTAGGTAAAAACAGGAATAATGGATTTAACATTATTTCAGCTACAGCTCTCTGCATCCAGCACAGTTTCCCTCAAGAGCACACAGGGAACATCTCCACTGGGACTGGACTCTGCCTCTCCAGATCCCAGACAAGACCCACCTTGGAGCACTATGTCCCTGTTCCAAATATCTGGCATACACACTTGAATATCTGATTTTAGTGCACACACACCTGGGAAAGGCTGGCACAGATTCACCAGCTGTTTCCTCTCTCCAGATTTACAGGGTAGCTGTCACCAGCCAAATAGACTAAGACTGATACAAGGGGTGACCAATTATACGGTGTCAAATTAATACTGATATGAACGGTAGTGTGTGAATGAAGCAGTAATGCTTATCAGAGTGGCCACAGTGACACTGAAATAAGCACAGGTATTTACTAAAAGGCCAACTGCAATAAAATGTATAAAAATATTTAATAATGGATAATTATAAAAAAAACAAGAAACTACTTTTAGTTACAGAAACATTAGGGATGTTATGTGATCCTATCTCGCCTACATTCTGAATGATGGGTTGAACGATCCATGCCAAAAGTCTCTTATTGGCTGAGCTTATTATATCCCAGGATGCACCACTACCAGTCCCCAGATCGGCGTGGTCTCGAGCTGGCTGGGCTGAGTAGTTTTTATTAACTAACTTTTCTGTCAGTTTTTTGCTGTTTTTCCTCACAAAAGCTGTTTTAACGGCTATCGCTAACTTTATTTGGATTGTAAAATTGTTGTGTGTGATTGGGTTGAGTTTGTTTTCGGCCCCCCTCCATCCAGGGCCTTCCCGGACTGTCAACCTTTAATTACTTACAGGGTCTCTTGTAATTTATAGTTGGTTTAGAGTTCCCTGTTCTTTTTTTACAGGAAGTGTTTGCATTAAGCTATTACTGTAAGCTTTATCATCAGTAAGAATTTAGTGGTTTACTTTCCTGTCAGTGACTAAATTGTGTAACATCATGTCTCAAACCCCTAGGCCTTCGGGTTTTAAAAAATGTTCGAAATGCGGGTTTAAAATGTCTATCACAGACGATCATTCGCTCTGTGTATATTGTCTCGGGGCAAAGCACTTGCAGGAGTCATGCAGTGTATGTCACGCTTTTTCCTCAAGGGTCCTCCAGGAGAGGAAAAATAAATTGATTCTTAAGGGGTTAGTTAAACCTTCCTTTGAAGAAGCCTTGGCATCCTCTCCTGCTGCCAAAAGAAAGAGCTTGGTTCCGACCAGTCCGTCGGACCCGATTGCCAAAACTTAGGCAGGCCTCTCCCCTCTGGCGCCGATGGCCGGCTCCACTGCTTCGGCCGACAAGGATCGCCAGCTCAGACACTTCCTCCTCGGCGGTCTACCTCGCACCGATGGAATCTGCTGTGAGTATTCCTCGGCGTCCCCTAGCCCTTTGGGGCCGATGGAGAGGCCTTCGTTCTGTTTCCTCTCGGTCTCGAGGATGTCGGATTCTGATATAGACAGGGTGCTCCAAAGACTGTTCCAGTCCCCAGTCTTCCAAAATTTGTTTCGGTTCCGACCCAGCTGGTTATTGCCATTCCTCCTAGCAGGTGCTGTTGGAGCCGGTGGAGATCTCAGGGTCGGCTCCGACCCTTACTCCAACCGGACTTCTTCGGCTGGACCCGGGGTGATGTTTGGGACCTATGCTGGTTCCGAGCCTCCCTCGGTGCTTCGGCGGGACTTCCGTCTGCTATCACGGCTCGAGTCCGGACACTCCCAGGACTCTGGGGTCCGGCGCCATGAGGAGTGCCTTGGCCAAGTCCTCTCCATCTCTCCGGTTTACCAGCACCTTCCCGTGGAGACTGGGTCTTTGGCAGTTCCCTGTCCATAGCCAGGAGGCCTGAGGTTACCCCAGTGGGGTTCCTCCTCCTGAGGGTTCTTGAGTTGTCTTCAGAGGAACCCCAAGGAAGAGATGAGGAAGCACGTGGACTCCCCGAGTCTATTACATCGGACACTGATATGGATGATGCAGAGGGGTCCCAGTCGTCCTCGGATGATGTCTCATTTGCAGACATCTTAGAGATCCTCAAACAACGAGGCGGCTGGATATCCAAACCCCCTCTGCTGAGTCAGTGCTCCTCAAGGCCTTTGGGGCTCAGCCCTCCGCCTCCTGGGTGTCTCCGCCCTTGACGAGCTTCTGGATTTAGTTTGACATCCAGATACCGTGGAACCAGTCCCTTCGTCCAAATAAATTTTTATCTGCTCCCGAAGGAGTTCCTTACTAAAGGCGTGGCTGTAGATGCCATGGTGGTGGCATCTGCTACACAACAGGACGTGGCAGTGGCTTCAGCGTCCATCCATCCTCCTAATAAGGAGTCTAGGAGTATGGATAGGTGCGGAAGCGCACCCTGACTTCAGCGGCCTTTACCTTAAGGTCTCTGAATTATTTGGCACATTTTACCAGGCTTCAGAGGGATCTGGTCAAGGAGTTGTCAGATTCCCTCTCGGGTAACCTACCTGAGCAGCTAGCCCAGTCCGTTAGCTCTCAGTTGGCTATCCTTACGTCAATTTCTAACTCGTCCATGAGGCTCATTTCCCAGGCACAGGCGTGGCTCCAAGCCTGGCTCCGCTTGTGTCAGTTGCGGAGGCCTTCAAGTCTTCCTGCTCCCTTTGATGGGTCCTCATTGTTTGGACCCAAGGTGAAAGACACCCTTACCGCTGTGAGCAAGAGGGAAAAACTTTATCTGAGGTGCCGTTATTCCACTCCTTTCAGCCGGAGGGAAAATGTGGTTCCGCCAAGTCTGCAAGTTTTCTCCCAACAGCAGGAAGATTAGAGGCAGAGGGGAAATAGAGCAGAGAGCCATCCCAGAGGCGGCAGAGGGAGTCCTTTCGTGGCTCTTCAGCCTCCCACACGTCATGAGGGATTGCCCGGCTGTGCTGCTCGGAGCCAGTCGGGTGTCGTTAAGCACCTAAAAGCCTGGGAGTCAATCACTCAGGACAGATGGGTGCTTGGATCATTGCCGGAGGTTACACCATCCATTCATATACTCACCCCACCGTCCAAGAGAATCCCGGACCCACCAAGCTTTAAAGCTGCTAGAAAAGGAGTCATCAACGGTCCCCACAGACCAGATCGGATCAGGAAATTACTCAGGTTCTTTTTAGTGCCAAAAGACAGGGGACCTGAGGCCAATATTGGATCTCAGCAGACTGAACCAATCCAAATCCAAATTCGAATGGTCACGTTACAATCCATTCTCCCGTTGTTGGAGAAGGATGTTTGGATGTGCTCCATAGACCTCAAGGGCGCCTATTATCACATACCGATACATCAGGCGTCCAGAAGGTATCTGCGCTTCAGCCTGGGAGTCAGTCATTACCAATTTTGTGCTCTGCCCTTTGGTCTCACCACAGCCCCAGGGTGTTCACCAAGTGTTTGGCAGTAGTGACGGCTCACCTGAGAAGTCTTGGATTCCAAGTGTTTCCCTATCTCGTGACTGGCTCCTGACTGCCACCACCAGGCATCTACTAATGGACAACCTCAAAGCCACCATCTCCTGGGTGTCTCCCTAGGGATTACATTCAATTGGTCAAAGTCTGTCTTGCTGCCCTCTCAGCATAAAGTTTATAGGAGCAGAGATAGACTCAAGATTGATGCGTCTTTCTTCCTGCGAAAGGATCCGAACTTTACAGGGCCAAGTTCAATCTCTAATCTAGATCCAAAGCCCCAGCCAGGATGGTCCTACAGGTTTTAGGCTCAATGTCTGCCACGGTTCTTTTAGTTCCTCTAGCAAGATTACACATGAGGATTCTTCAGTGGCTCTTGTCAACTCAATGGTCCTTTCAGGATCTTCCCTCAATCATCACATCATGATTACGGAAATATGCAAAGGGACCTTCGCTGGTGGCTTCAGACATCCAACTTGGATCAGGGAAAACCCTTTGTTCCCCCCTCCAGTGGTTACCCTGACGACAGATGCCTCCCAGATAGGGTGGGGGCATTGTCTGGGCAGGCTAGTTCAGGGCTCCTGGCTTCGGTAAGCTCTTCTCCACATCAGCGTGTTGGAGATGAGGGCTGTACTTCTATCCCTACAGGCCTTACACAAGTTTCTTCCTCAGGGCATCATCGCCATCCACACAGACAACATGTCGGTGGTTTGGTATCTGAACAAACAAGGAGGGACCAGATCGTATCCCCTTTGCAGAGGCCATGAGAGTGTGGGAATGGGCTGTAGCTACCAACCGTTTCTTGGTAGCGACCCACATCCCGGGAAAGTCAAATGTATTGGCGGACAAATTAAGCAGGACAATTCTCTCTCCTCACGAATGGTCTCTAAACCGCACAGTAGCAGCCCAGGTTTTCAAGAGATGGGGGCGTGCTGCGACCTATTTGCAACTCCACAAACACCAAGTGCCAGAGGTTCTTCTCCTTGATTCCACATCAGGAAGTACCAGGCATGGATGCTCTAGCACAACCGTGGCCAACAGGGCTACTTTATGCCTTTCCTCCAATTCCACTCCTTCCCAAAGTTATTCAAAAAGCTTCTCAACTGGGGTCTTCAATGATTCTGATTGCCCCATACTGGCCTCGTCAGATATGGTTTCCTTACCTGAAAAAGCATGCAGTGGGCGATCCGTGGACCTTAGACCTGATCTTTGCTAATCCATCAGTCGGGACATTGGCATCAGTCCCTTCAATCTCTAAAATTGACAGCTTGGCTCCTCCACTTCCAACCTTAGTTAGAAGACACACTAGACCGGAAGTTGTTCACATTTTATCTTGCCCACAAACCCACCACTAACAAATTGTACCTCAGTAAGTGGAAGAGGTTTGCTATCTGGGCTCAACTCAAGGGCTTAGACCCTATCACTGCTCCTGTCCCAGAGGTTTTGAAATTCTTAACATCCCTGTTTAATCAGGGATCTTCTGTCTCAACTATTAAAGTCCAACTAGCTGCTATCTCTAAATTCCATGAATCCACGGATCCTCCTTTGATGAGCAGCAGACTATGCAAAACGTTCATTAAAGGTGCCAGTCTGTTAAGACCACCAGTTTTTCATCCTGCACCTCCGTGGGATCTTGATTTGGTGCGCGCATTAACATCTCCCCTTTTGAACCGGCTGCTACATGCAATTAAAATATCTGTCTTGGAAAACGGCATTCTTAGTGGCTATTACCTCTGCAAGAAGAGTCTCAGAGCTTCAAGCCCTGTCTATTAAACCACCGTACTTGATTTTCCACAAGGATAGAGTATCACTTAGGCCAAATCCATCCTTTGTCCCAAAAGTCTGTTCTAGTTTCTGTCTTCAACAATCTCTAGAGCTACCAGTTTTCTTTCCAAAATTCTCTAATGAAGCAGAATACACTCTCCATAAATTGGATGTTCACAGGCAATTACGCTTCTATTTAGACAGGACTCAGCAACTTCGTAAGTCAGACCAGTTGTTTGTGTCCTTCTCAGATAATAAATTGGGCCAAGCCATCACAAAAGCTACAATCTCAAAATGGATCAGAGATTGCATAACTCAGGCCTATTCTTCTTCGAATAAACAACTTACATCATCTATCAAAGCTCATTCTACCAGAGCTATGGCTACTTCTATAGCCTTTCATTCCAAGCTCGCTATATCGGAAATTTGTGCTGCGGCTACTTGGTCCAACCCGCACACTTTCATTTCCCACTACAAATTGGATGTGGCATCTAAAGGACGAGCATCATTTGGTTCCACGGTACTCAGGAGTGTTTTCCAGTGAGCCACCCAGGATTCAGGTGCTAGGACGCTGTCCCCCCATTCAGAATGTAGGCGAGATAGGAACACATAACAACTTTTTGTTATGTTCCCACCCTAACTTCAGATGTTTGGGATCCATCTACACATTCCTACTCTACCCTCCTTCCCCTGCCTTGCAGATCAGAAGAGATTGAGCGGTTTTGAGCTCAACTGTTTTATCTTGTTTCATCTGGCGATGTTATATAAGCAGGGTATGCGTGTGTGCATGTATGCGGACAAACTAGATCTGGGGGACTGGTAGTGGTGCATCCTGGGATATAATAAGCTCAGCCAATAAGAGACTTCGCTCTTTGGCATAGCGTGCAGTCGAGCCGAGGATCGGCTCCGAACCCATCATTCAGAATGTAGGCGAGATGGATCCCAAACATCTGAAGTTATGGTGAGTACATAACTAAAAGTTTTCAGCCACAGGAAATGTAAAATAACACTGTTGGATAGAATCTCATATGCAGAAAAAAATACTAAACTAATCTCGCTGTACTTTTCGTAGCTAAACTGCCCCTGGTTAACTCCCTTAACCTCACAAGGTAAGGTATACTGCTGAGATGCTCACTTCCACAAGGCAAGATATGAGATGATGTGAGAGTGTTCGATCTCGCCGTTTGTTCTTACACCTGGGTTCGGAGCCGATCCTCGGCTCCATGTCGGCCGCTTTGCAAGCTCTGCATCGAGAAGAAGCTCGAGACCAACCTAACTCCCACAATCCCCCTCTGCCTTTACCTCAGATCTAGTTTGCCGCTGCAGCGTTCGCATCAGTTTGATGAGCTCGAGCAACCTTAAGCTAAGATTTATATTTTTCTTATATTTCCAAAAAGTTTTTCTTCTAAAATTTTATCTTAAGTGACTGTGTGTGTGTGTTTGTAGTGTTTCGAGGAATTCTCGGTTCCATATAAAGTTCTTTTATACTTTATTAGAGTTTTCCCTCGGGGCCTACTCCACCCTTTTACTGGATTGACTTTTTTACTGGATTTGACTAAAGTTTCTGGATTAGACAAAACTACTGGACTTGACATTTTACTAACTTTTCTTTTGTTAGCTATAACTAAGATTGTGACATGTCTGAGAAAGCTAAGTCTGGCTTTAAACGTTGCCAATGTGGGCAAAAGATGTCAGTGACTGATAATCATAGTTCTTGCGTCTACTGTCTTGGCCCTCTCCATCTGCAAGAAGACTGTTCAATTTGTCATTCTTTCAGTGGAAGGGTCATGACAGATAGGCGCAGGAAACTTATGGATAGGGGTCTTTTAAAACCTACCTTTCAAGAGGCTCTGGATGCAACAGACCAGGCATCCAAATCCTCGGAATCGAAGACGTCGGAGCCCAGGTCATCGGCTCCGAGCTCTTCAGTTAAAGTTCGATCACGGTTCCACAGACTTGGGCGAGTGTTGAACTATTGTCAGTTCGAGCCTCGAGTCTTGGAACCGTGACGGAGCTCCCTCCCTGACACTGTTGAGGTCGGCTCCATCTTGATTCCTTGACGCTCTTCCAGACCCCTCTCCGACACCGATGTAGACCGCGTGGTGCAGAAATTAATGGAGAATACGGCCTTATCCAAGCTCATCTGTCTCCTCCCAGTTGGTGTCGAGACAAGGCCTTCCCTTATCTCCATCTGTTCCTCCTCGAAACCTATCCAGTCTTCGGAGCGGAAGAGGCTGATCTGCTGATTGTGGAGCCCTCGGTGCCAGAACCGTCTTTCTCGGTCGGCTCCATTCACCTCGACTCCGGATCCGGTACGAGTCTCGGGCGAAGATCCATCCTTGGATCCGGGACTGAGAGTCGGACCGATGTTTGTTCAGACGCTCCTCTCGGGCCTCGCTCGGATCGACTCGGCTCCGTCCTCAGGGTCGATGCCATCGGTGCCTGTCTTGGGGATTCTTCCTATTTCCTCGGAACCGGGAGATACCTAGACTCTGGACCCGGGGGCCTTCGACCTCATGAGGAAGGTGTTATCTACCCAGACAACCACATCAGCAGAAACAGCTTCTCCGTCCCATAAAGGACCGATGTTAAGTTGTCAATCTCGCCTTCATTCTTGCTGGATGGGTTCGGAGCCAATCCTCGGCTCCGACTCGGCACTTGCTTTAGCTTGAGAACTCCTTTTACCAGCTCGAGGCAACCCTATATCCCATGATGCAAGGCGGAACTACCTCAGATCTCGTTTGCCGCTTAGCGAAAGAGGTCTCCTTGGCAAGCTGAGGTAAGTTAATATTGTCTAAAAGCTTAGTTAGGGATTTATTTTCCCCTTTTTACCCTTTTCATAGTGTGTAGTCTTTCTACAGCCCACCCTATTTCCCTTATAGTTAAAAACTTTTAAATTCTTTTCATAGTTGTAAAACAGTTTTAAGTTAGGCCTAGACCCCATTGGTTAATCCCTACCTGTGTGTGTGTGTTTGGGGATTAATTGTGTGTTTGTTGGGGTGTGTGTGTGACTTCTTCCTCTAGGACTATGTCAAAGGAAGGCAAGGTCTCAGGCTTCAAGAAGTGTGACTCGTGCTGTCAGAAAATGTCTCTGACAGGCGGGCACACTTCTTGTGTTTACTGCCTGGGGCCTTTGCACCTGCAGGACTCCTGTGCTTTGTGTCACTCTTTTAGCCAGAGAGTCCTGCAGGAAAGGAGGAATAAATTGATCCTCCGTGGCTTACTTAAGCCAGAAGGTTCTCCCTCTAAAACAGGGTCTAGTAAACCTTCTAAGCCACGAAGGTTCAGGCTACAGTATCCAAGCCTCCTCCGGTGGCTCCGGCTCCGTCAGAGCGAGATCGCTCGGCTGGAACCGATCTTTCTGCTTCAAGGTAGTGGGTTCGGCATTGGTTCCGACACCGGTCTTGTGGCCTTGTCGACTCCGGCTGGAGCCGACACTTTATCCAACATCGGGCGAAACCTTCTGCTCCATCTGGAATTCAGGGGACTTCGGCTCCGATGACTTTGTCCCGAAAGAGATCTCGGTCCCCTTCGTTGGAGAGTATCCACTCTGCTCCGGGGTCTCCTCTTTTGTCAGAGCGGAGCCATCGTAGCCGATCTTCGAGATCTTCCAGGCTGTCTGACCACGACTTAGAGAGGGTGGTAAGCAGGCTGTTAGTCGCAGGCACTGGCCCAAATGCTCCATAGCCCGTCTCAACAGACTTCGGCTATTGCTTCACCCTTGAACTTCCTCCTCCGACTCCCCACCAGAGTTGGGCGAGCTTCTCGGGACAGCGACTGTTTCGGCGCCGGTGCCGATACATCCTTTGGCTCCGATCTCCTCCTTGAGACCTTCCTTGGAGGGATCCGGTCGTCGGGTTTCCCTTGTCTGCTCCGAGGGGGCTAGTGGCATCGGACCCTTGTCCGACCCGCTCTCCCTCTCGGGGGCTTTGGTAAGCTCGGCACCGACATCGGCCTCGAGCCTTCCCTCTCAGTGGAGCGGAATTCCTGTATCCTCGAACGGGATATTCCGGTCTCGGGGAGAGCCTTTGAGGTGATGAGAGTGTCCTGGCTCCTGAGCCAGGTCAACGGTCCATCCCTCTAGCTCCTCCCTCTTGGTGCCTGTAGACACCTCTTGCCAGCCTCTTGCTCTCAGGCCCAGGGATCCATCGCCCCAGGTTTCCCATTGGGAATTTCCTCCTCTTCCGAGTTTCTCCTGATCCTGCAGGTGAACCCCTCGGAAGAGGACGTGTAGAGGAAACACACAGACTCCCGAGTCTACTACATCTGATACCGACTTAGATGAGTCGGAGGGTTCTGATCCCCTCTGAGGATGTCTCCTTTTCAGACATCCTTGAGCTCCTCAAACAGAGGGAATTGGCCATCCATTGATCCTCTGAGGATGAGTCGGTATACCTGGAGGCTTTGGATCCCGACCCTCCACCTCCTGGGTGTCTCCGCCTTCGACCCACTTATGCAGGTAGTGGCTCTGAAGGCGTGGGCAGCTCCAGATTCTGTGGAACCTGTCCCCAGGAGACCATCCAAGTTTATTACGGCCCCTGGACAAACAGTTTCTTTCAAGGCGTCTCTGTGGATGCTATGGTGGTGGCGGCCACTAAAAAGGAACTGGCGGATCCTTCAGTACCTGTCCATCCTCCTAACAAGGATTCTAGGACCATGGACAGGTATGGAAAGCGGATGTTTTCTTCAGCGACCTTTGCTATCGGCTGAACTACCTTTGTCACTTCACCAGGCTTCAAAGAGATATTCTCAAGGAACTGGGTGAAGTGGTCCAGGATCCGTCTGCTGCTGGGGCTCAAGAAAAGATTGCCTCACAGCTAGCAATCCTGAATTCCTTATCCAACTCCTCCATGCGGCTCATATCCTATGCAGCCGATGGAGCGCAGGCACAGGAGTGGCTCTTAGACGCCAAGCCTGGATGCGGCTTTGTAATTTTGCGGACCCCTTTAAGGCGTCCTTCACCAATACCCCCTTTGATGGTTCGGCTTTGTTCGGACCTCAGGTGAAGGATACCTTGACCAGGTGTGAGCAGGACGGTAAAACTCTTTCTGCCGTTGGAGTCCATTTTTCCACCCCTTCTAGACCATATCTCAAGGGTCAGAAGGGAGGGAAGATGTGGTCCTATCCGTTGTGTCGAGAAGCTCTCAGACTTTGGCAATGGGCAATCTCCTCTCATCAGTTTCTGATAGCAACGCACATCCCCGGCAGGTCCAACCTATTGGCGGACAGGCTGAGCAGATCCATTCTGATGCCTCACGAGTGGTCTCTCAATCAATCTGTAGTGGATCAGATTTTTCTGAAGTGGGGCACTCCTTGTTACGATCTTTTTGCTACACCTCAAAACAACAAGTGCCCCGATTTTTTTCACCCTCTTTCCCCTACCAGGCCAACCCCTGAGAGACTCTCTAACCCAGGATTGGCCCCGGGGACTTCTGTACGCTTTTCCTTTCCTCCCTTTCCCTCCCTTTCCCTTGATTCCACAAGTCATTCAGAAAGCCACCGTTTTGAGGGCCAAGTTGATTCTCATTGCCCCTTACTGGCCTTGACAAATTTGGTTTCCGTCTCTGCATCGTCACCTCCTGGTGCAGCCCTGGCATCTGGACCCAGTTCCGGATCTCTTGATCCACCAGTCGGGTCAGCAGCACCGGGCCATTCATTCTCTCAACCTCACTGCTTGGTTGCTCCACTTCCTTCCCTAGCCAGGCTTCCGATGATCTCTGATTCAGTCAGAGACATCTTAGTGTCTTCTTTAAAGTCGCCCACTAGAACTGTTTATGCTAGCAAGTGGCGTTTTCTATTGGGCAAATTCAGGAATATTGATCCCTTTACTGCTCCTGTGCATTCTGTTTTAGATTTCCTGGCTGAAGTTTTTCATTCAGGATCTTCTTCATCTACAGTTAAAGTTCAACTGGCTGCTATTTCCAAGTATCATGTTGGCTTGCATGATAATAACATTATGTCTCATAGATTATGCAAGGATTTTCTGAGAGGAGTTTTTCTCCTAGAGCCGCCGATAAAGCATCCTCCTCCGCAATGGGATCTAAATTTAATGTTGGCATCCTTGATGCTACCTCCCTTCGAACCGTCTGCTTCATGTTCTTTGAAGTTATTGACCTGGAAAACTATATTCTTACTGGCTGTCACTTCAGCAAGAAGGGTTTCCGAGATTCAAGCTCTCTGCATTCGTTCCCCTTACTTGGTTTTTCATAAGGACAGGGTATCCTTAAGAACGAACCCGTCCTTTCTCCCCAAAGTTGTGTCTCAAACCAATATTAACCAATCCATAGATCTACCAGTCTTTTTCCCAAACTATTCTGACAGAGCTGAACAAAGCTTCATTTTTGGATGTCCATCGTCAGCTCAGGTACTATTTGCATAGAACTAAACAATTCAGGAAATCGGACCAATTATTTGTCTCCTATGCAGAAAACAGGATAGGTCTTCCAGTTTCTAAAGTGACCTTGTCCAGATGGTTGACTTCCACCATTTCCTATGTGTACTCTCTCAGAGGCAAGCAGCTACCTTCTAAACCGAAAGCACACTCAACCAGGAGTCTATCCACTTCAGCAGCCTTTCAGGATAGACTACCCATTGATACCATTTGTGCAGCAGCTACTTGGGCCGCCTCATACCTTTGTCTCTCATTACAAGTTAGACTTGGCCTCCAGAGACAGGGCCAGTTTGGTTCCACAGTTCTCAAGAGTCTGTTCCATTGAGCCACCCGGGATACAGGTGCTAGGGGCGGTCCCATCCAGCAAGAATGAAGAGATTGACAACTTAACATTTAGAAGTTATGTACCTACCATAACGTTCCATGTTAGTTGTCTTCTCGCCTTCTTCTTGCGATCCCTCCCTCCTTCCCCTGGCCTGGACAGATCTTGAAGAGTTCCTATCAGGTTGTTTCCTCCTGAGCCTTCATATGAGGACTCTTATTATGAACTTGGTTTTCCTAATTATGTTAGGTTGGTCCTTAGCAGGGTAGGTTAGCTACCAAACGAGATCTGAGGTAGTTCCGCCTTGCATCATGGGATATAGGGTTGCCTCGAGCTGGTAAAAGGAGTTCTCAAGCTAAAGCAAGAGGATCGGCTCCAAACCCATCCAGCAAGAAAGAAGGCGAGAGAAGACAACTAACATGGAACGTTATGGTAGGTACATAACTTCTAATTATTCTCCTCTGCACCCACGGCTACATCTAAGCGTCGAGCACCTGTGTCTCAGCCACCCCTGGAGGGTGCCCCCTCTTCCTCGGAGGCTTCTTCGGATGCTCCCCCCGAGGAAGTTCCGAGGAAAAGATTGTGTAAGAGGAGACACTTAGATTCTCCACAAGAATCATTGACATCGGACACTGACTTAGATGAGTCAGAAGGGTCCCCAAAGTCACCCTCAGAGGATGTCTCTTTTTCGGACATCCTGGAGATCCTAAAGCAGAGAGGTGATTGGCAAGCCCTCCCCCCTTCTGAGGATGAGTTAGTTTTGCTGAAGGCATTCGGTGCTCGCCCTTCCTCCTCCTGGGTCACTCCGCCCTTCGATGAGTTGATGGAGCTGATTGCTCGAAGGGCGTGGGAGACGCCTGACACGGTGGAGCCAGTCCCTAGAAAGCCTAACAAATATATTACTGCCCCTCAGGATAAGGCTCATCTGACAAATGGAGTGCCAGTGGATGCTATGGTGGTGGCAGCTGCCACGAAAAAGGAGATGTCGGAATCTTCCTCATCTGTCCATCCGCCTAACAGAGATTCTAGGACTATGGACAGGTATGGGAAGTGCATTTTTAGTTCAGCGGCTTTTTCTATGCGATCCCTGAACTATTTGACCCACTTCACACGGCTACAGAGGGATCTAATCAAAGAGTTGGGAGATACCTTCCAGGGTACTACAGATGCTGCTATTTCAGAAAAAGTTACAGCACATCTCAATACCCTTACGTCTATTGCAAACTCGTCCATGAGGCTGATATCATACGCCGAGAAGGATCGAGTAGGGCAGCAGCTTCAGCGATTGCTCTTAGGCAATCCTGGATGCGCTTATGTTCATTCGGAAGCCTTCAAGTCTTCCTTTACTAACGCCCCATTTGATGGTGCCACTCTCTTTGGCCCCAAAGTAAAGGAGACCCTTTCCCGGTGTGAGCAAGAGGAAAAGACTCTGTCTGCTGTCGGAGTCCGTTTTTCCACCCCATCCAGACCGTACCCCAAAGGGCAACGTGGTGGAAAAATGTGGTTTTGAAAACCCCAAGGATCTTTCCCAGGCACACAGGGTGATGCCCCTTCTAGAGGCAGAGGAGGGGGCAGAGGTGGAAGACGCCGCCTGGCGGCAGAGGGTCTGCAAAACCAAGGTGACAGGGATACACCCCCTGGAAAACCTTTCCAGCACTCCTGAGAGGAGGCCCGACTGTCCTGCTCTGGAGGCAGTTGGGAGCTTTATACCCTCAGGCCTGGCAAAATCTTACATCAGACAACTGGGTAAAAAGCGTTGTTACCAGAGGATACAGAATACCCTTCCTATTGCCCCCAATTCCGAAGAAAAGACTCCCAGATGTGCCACCCCATCTGCGAGACCCTGCAGCTATAGAAATTTCAAAGCTGCTAGAAAAAAAGAGTCATCCAACCAGTCCCAGGGGACCAAAGAGGATTCGGAACTTACTCCAGGTTCTTTTTAGTTCCAAAGAAGACAGGGGACTGGAGGCCGATTCTGGACCTAAGCAACCTCAATACCTTCGTCAAGAAAGAAAAGTTCCGGATGGTCACGCTTCAATCGATCCTTCCATTTTTACAGAAGGACGACTGGATGTGCTCAATAGATCTGAAGGACGCATACTACCACATCAAAATGGCCAGGGCGTCCAGGGATCACTTGCGCTTCCGGCTGGGAGCCAGCCATTTTCAGTTTGAGCCCTGCCCTTTGGTCTGACCTCAGCCCCAGGGTTTTCACCAAATGCATGGCAGTGGTGGCGTCTCACCTGAGACGCCTGGGATTCCAGGTGTTTCCGTATCTGGACGACTGGCTCCTTTCTGCCACCACCCAGCGTCAACTGATTCAGGCCAGGGATTACACACTACAGCTTTGTGTTCATCTCGGAATTTCCGTAACTTGAAAAATCTTCACTACAGCCATCACAGCATATCTCATTCATAGGAGCAGAATTGGATACGCATCATTTAATTCTAAGACTTCCTCCAGAAAGGATAGCCTCACTACAAAGCCACATATCTCTTCTTCTGTCATCCAGAAAATCCCCAGCAAAACTGGTTCTGAAGGTTTTGGGTCTCATGGCAGCTTCTCTCATTGCGATACCATTGGGAAGACTGCACATGAGAGTTCTACAATGGCTACTGTTTGCACAATGGTCGTTCCAACAGCTACCTCTGACACACGAAATTCTGATCACAAACACATGCAAATCACGCCTAGCCTGGTGGCTCCGGACTTGCAACCTTTCCAGCGGAAGACCATTTGTGCTACCCACGCCGACAGCTACGGTGACCACGGACGCTTCCCTGATAGGGTGGGGGGGGGGCATCTTTCAGGGACAGACAGTCCAAGGCGAATGGACCAATTTAGAGTACAATCTGCACATCAATGTTCTAGAGTTGAGGGCAGTGTTTCTAGAGTTGCAACACTTTTCTCCCCTTCTTCCTCTAGGGACTATTGCAGTTCAGACGGACATGTCCGTAGTCTGGTACATAAACAAACAAGGGGGAACCAAGTCTTATCAGCTATGCAGAGAGGCCATGAGAATCTGGCAATGGGCGGAGTCCACGGGTTGCTTTCTGATTGCAACGCACATCCCGGGGTCATCCAACGTCATAGCCGACAGGTTGAGCAGAGCAATCCTGTTGCTTCACGAGTGGTCCCTCAGTCAGTTGCGAAGAAGATTTTCGCAAATGGGGCCAGCCTTCCTGCGATCTTTTTGCGTCTCCAATGAACGCCAAATGCAGAAGCTATTTTGCCCTATTACCCCCTCCAGGGGAAGTCTCCAGGGACGCGCTGGTTCATGATTGGCCCCCGGGTCTCCTGTACGCTTTTCCTCCCTTTCCCCTGATTGCAAAGTTTCTGCAGAAAGCCAACAACCTGCAAAGGACCATTATCCTCATTGCCCCATTCTGGCCTCGTCAAATCTGGTTTCCCTTTCTTCTGGCACACCGCATTCGGGGACCCTGGACCCGGAGCCAGATATACTGACCCACTCGTCAGGGGCTCCCCACCTCTCGCTACTGTCGCTCCAACTAGCAGCTTGGCTGCTCCGCTTCCCTACTTAGCCAGGTCTGATCTTCTTTCACCTGCAGTTCAGAATATACTAGTGGCTTCTCATAAAGCTTCCACTACAAAGACCTACACTAGTAAATGGAAGCGCTTTGTTTTCTGGGCAAATACACAGCATTTGGACCCTGTTATAGCTCCCTTAAATAAGATCTTGGAGTTTTTAACCGAATTGTTCCACCAAGGAGCTTCTCCTGCCACAATTGGCTGCCATTTCCAACTTTCATGTGGAAGAATGTGGGGCCCCCATTATGGCTCACAGACTTTGTAAGGCCTTTCTAAAAGGATCTTTCCATATTAGACCACCAGTTAGAACTCCTACATCACCTTGGAATCTGAACCTTTTATTATCTAAATTGATGTTACCTCCTTTTGAACCAGCCTCCTCTTGTCCATTGAAGTATTTGTCGTGGAAGACCCTCTTTTTGGTGGCCATTACATCGGCTAGGCGGGTGTCAGAGCTTCAGGCTCTTTCTATTAAACACCCTTATTTGATCTTTCACTCTGACAGAGTATCTCTTCGCACTAATCCGTCCTTTCTCCCCAAAGTTTGCTCTATTAATAACATTAATCAATCCATTGAACTACACACGTTGGATGTTCATAGACAACTTAGATTTTACCTGGATAGAACAAAGGATCACAGGAAAACAGATCAACTTTTTGTAGCCTTTGCAGACAGCAGGAAAGGTGTAGCAGTTACTAAACGAACCCTTTCCAAATGGCTAACTGATCGCATTATATTTGTTTATGCTACTTCGGAACAAACTTTACCTGTCAAACCCAAGGGGCACTCTACAAGATCAGTATCTACATCCCTGGCTCATGCAGCTCACTTACCATTAGACACTATTTGTGCAGCTGCCACTTGGTCTAAACCACATACATTCATTTCTCATTACAAGGTAGACAGGGTTTCTAAGGACAGGGCAACCTTTGGTTCCACTGTGCTCAAGAACGTTCTCCCGTGAGTTCCTCAGGAACATGGAGCTAGGGACGCTACCCAGGTGTAAGAACAAACGGCGAGATCGAACACTCTCACATTTAGAAGTTATGTCCTTACCATAACGTTCCATGTGGAGTGTTCATCTCGCCTTAGTTCTTACATTCCCACCCTCCCACCCTCAGGAAGAACGTACAGTTTGGTGCCTGGTTTGGTTTATCCTGCTTCTGCATTACGCAGTTGTTGTGTATATATGTATATATATATATATATATATATATATGTGTATAGGTGTTCTTACAGTTATGTTGTTTTGGCATGAATGTGTTTCTCTCTCTGACTTCTGGTTTGCTTGCAAACTAGATCTGAGGTAAAGGCAGAGGGGGATTGTGGGAGTTAGGTTGGTCTCGAGCTTCTTCTCGATGCAGAGCTTGCAAAGCGGCCGACACGGAGCCGAGGATCGGCTCCGAACCCAGGTGTAAGAACAAAGGCGAGATGAACACTCCACATGGAACGTTATGGTAAGGACATAACTTCTAATTCTACACACTGAACTGTGCATCTAACAACTACAGTGATAACTGACATATGAAATATTTAATAATGGGTAATAAAAATTGAAAACAAATACTTAATATTTAATTATTAAACAGAGTTTTCAGTCACAGGAAATAATAAAATGACAGTTGGATAGAATCTCACTTGCAGAAAAAAGAAATGCTACTAAACTAATCTCACAGTACTTCTCCTAACTAAAGAGAAACTGTCCCTAATTAACTCGCTTAATATCACAAGGCAAGATGTACTGCTGAGATGTTCACTTCCACAAGTAAATTGAAATACTCCACACACTGAACTGTACAGCTGTCAACTATTACTGAACTGTGATAACTGACCTAGATCTTTTATATCCGATTCCAAAGAAATACAAAAACAAACTGCTGCTGCCAGAGTTCCTTCCTTCAGCTGGTTATGGAATGACATCACATCTAATCACTTGAGTCTGGTACAGTTCACATTCTGTTGCAGCATTTAACAAGCAACTTTTATGAATGCATTTTTTAATACAAGCATCTGTACAAATTGATGTGACAGTCAGATTATTTACAAAACTTCAGCCAGCCATGCTAGCATATGCCACACATGCATTGCTTTACTTCTCTTGGTACAGCTGACAATACCTCACATTATCACAAGGCAGTCCAGGTTAAAGTAGATTTGTATATCCTTGCCCCAGCAATATGGAACTACTGGTTATTCACTGTAAAACAAACATTGTCAATAGTCGTACTTGTTTTAAGATGCACTAAAGAGCAAGGAAAGTGGTAATGGGCATCCCAAGCTTTGAATTTTAGGTACTGCTTGTGTGACCCAACTGTGTCAGCATGTAGTCGATTGCATGTTTAAGTTCCAGGGTAAGTATATATGCATAGGACAAGAGAAGGTAATAAGACATGCAGTGTTAGTATTTTGAACTTTAGGACACTTTAAAAATGTGTTTAGTTTTGATAGTTATAAGATGGATTGCCATAGCCCACCTTTTCCTGGTACTGGGAATAAATGTATACTTTTTTGTGCGTGTATATGTATAAAATATCTATCTATATATATCTATACATGTGTGTGTGTGTATAGATATACAGAGAGATACATAGATTGTGTGCGTATATATATATATATATATATATATATATATATATAATTGTGTGTGTGTGTGTGTATATATATATATATATATATATATATATATATATATATATATATTGTAACATCTTTATTGAATTGTCGCAAGATATAGGCAAACACATTTATATTAAAGAAAGAAAGCCATATTAATAGTTACGAACGTTAAGCATTACTTGTATTTTGTACAACTATCATCAAACATTACATGCTTGTGGAAGTCTTGCATTCCATTAAACCTCACTCCACATCCAAAACATTATTCTGCATGTATTCCCACAATTTCCATTTTTTTATGTAATTTTTTCTTCCTCATCACACGTCCATCATTTGGCATCTACCTGAGGAAAAATGTTGTATTATGCTTGGAGTGTAAAAAAATTATGCAAACACTTTGAAGCAGAAATTGAAATCTTCTAGAGTTTTACATATTTAGGAGTCATGCATATGTCCTCCCATTGTTTCCTTGTGAACTGCTTCTCCAGTCTTTTCTAACCTCCTCTGATCAATTCCTCTAGTTATAATGCACTATTTTATATGCCTTACCAGTTATTCCTTTAATTGCAGCTTCTGTTCTATGTTCAGAGCAAGCCTTTCATTTAAGATTCCCCTATCCCTTTCTTTTTTACTATATTCTGAGATCAGTCCCCAATAGGAAAAGCTATATGTCATTTTAAACAACTCTGTTCTTACTATAAATCTCACTAACCTTAACTATCATTCTTATCCCTCACCCCCTTTAAAACTATCCCACTAGTGATCTTTTCCTTTCTTAACTTTCAACCTATTTCAGTATTTCAAAAATGTGTGTGTATATACCTTGTAAATTACTGTTTTTCTCTGATATTGTAACTTACCACAATGTATTAGTCTGATGTCCTTCAAGAATGCAACTGCAGTCCTGACGTGGGTTGTCCTGCCTCAGGCAGCCCTTCAGTCGGCCGGATTCCAAAGTCTGGGTCCGGCGTCGGCTGATGTCGCCTCTTCCCCGACGTCAGAGCGGCTGGGGTATAAAAGCATCAGCCGACACCATCTTCCTCAGTCTTTCTTGCCGCGCGGTGCCCGAAGCAGAAGCAGTTCGCATGTGCCGGTCGGCCAGCTCCTGTGTTTTCAGATCCGAAGTCATCATAAAGCTAAGTACCCCATTGAGGAACCTTTTCTTGCCTCAGCCGATGTCAGATAAAAGTGTAAAAGTTAATAACTGTTTGTCTTGTGGTAAACAAATACCTCATAAGGACTTCCATTCTTACTGCCTTCCCTGCCTCGGCCCAGACCACGACGTCTCGGCCTGTGCTGCCTGTGCTTGCTTCAATAAGCGCACACTCAGGCGCCGGGCAGAATTTGCTGAAGACTTTTTTGGGGGAAAATTCTCCTATATCATGCCGTCGGAACAACCGACAGCACATATTTCCAAAAAACGGAAGGACCGGGACCGACATCCGCGGCCCGAGACTTCCACCGACACCACGCTAACACCTACCACGAGTGCATCGGCCTCTTCGGAGGCGGTAACTCAATCGCTCCAGGCCGACGACACTGTTTTACCGCATACTTCGGTCCAGGAATTTACCCCGGTGCCGGTTGTTGATTTTCCTCCTGAAACCGAAGCCCAAGATTTGCCTGACACCATACCGGTGGACAAAGTCACTCCAGCACGTGGGGCTACTAGGCCTCCTGTATCTGTCTATCAAGGCCTACACACGTGCTAAGGCTGCTAGCCAGGCTAAGTCTCACCCTCCTAAATCCATTTCACAGGGTCCCTCTTCTGATAAACAGATCATGACCTTAACTGCAGATCTAATTCCTTTAATCAGGGGTTCACAGTCTCATCCAGACAGAGGTTCTCAGCCGCCTTCTGGCAAAAGGCCTAGGGTTGAGCAGACAGAAACTCTTTCCTCAGATGAAGCCTCTGGGGAGTCAGACCATTCAGATTACCAGGAAGAATCCTTCCCTGCCTATGAGGATTCAGATGCTGATGAATCCATTCCCTCTGCCTCTCCTCCTGAGGATATTTCTTTCGGGGAAATTCTCCATTCCATGAGAGAGCATTTTCAGTGGCAGGGCCAGGATTTCTCTGACTCCAGGAAAAGGCTTCGGACCTTCCTTAAGTTACCCCAGCATAGGCCTTTAGCTATACCCCCAGTATTAGATGTATTGGATGATGTGTACTCAGACTCCAGTACTTCTCCTGATTCTCTCCCTCCTGCTCCTGTCAAGCCAGACAGGTATTACAGGGTTCCTGAAACTCATAAACATCTCTTTAAGGCCCACTCTGTTGATCTAGAAACTATTTCTCAGGGCCCCAAAGGAGTAGCCACTTCCACGGCCAAACATCCTTTGCCCGCAGACAGGGAATCTAGATCCCTTGAAAGGTGGGGTAAAAAAGTTTATACCTCATCCACCCTTGCCATGAGGTCACTTAACTGTCTTTTCCATATGTTTAAATATCAGGATTTCTTGATAGAGGATTTGCAGAAAAAGTTAGCCTCTCCTGAGCCTTTAGATAGAAAGGCCTTGCAGGACTTTGTACATAACACCCAGCAGGTTAGCAATCATTTTCTTCAGTGTGGTTATGCATTGGAAGCTTCATGTAGGGAAGCTATGATAGGGGCCGTCATACGCAGACATGCTTGGTTGAAAGAACAGACATTGCCAGATCATGTTAAAGTAAAGCTTTTAGATGCACCTCTGGAAAAAGACAAGCTATTTGGTGCTAATGCACAGAGTGTGTTGAAATCAATTGAGGAAAAGACTAAATCAGTACATACAGTCAAAGATTTCCTCCAGGTTCAGCCACCAAGGTTCAGCAGGAATTGGCCTTCGAAGAATTGGTCCTTTCCAGACACTGACAAGTTCCAAAGGGGAAAAATCAGGCGGGCTCGAGGTAGAGGGCAATACCGAGGCTCCTACAGGGGCCGCCAATGGCAACCACCAAATCAGAGAGGTGGCGCAGGAACTTCTACTGCTCCACAGGGACAATCACAATGACTTGACTTTGACACCGCCAACCAAGGCTCAAAGAGAAGCACCTTTAGGCGGAAAATTATCCTTATTCTCAAACAACTGGCACGTACTTACAAAGGACAAATGGATTTTGGACATAATAGACAAAGGTTACAGGTTCCACTTCCATACCTTACCAACAAGACAAGGCATGCCAAACCTGCCACAAAATCAAAGGGCAGAGTCATTTATACAAGTCTCAAAACTGCTCAAAATCAAAGCAATAGAAAAGGTTCCTCCTCAGAGGCCAGGGATTCTACTCAAGACTGTTCCTTGTTCCAAGAAAAGAAAAGCAATGGAGACCTATATTGGACTTGTCCGCTCTAAACACTTTTCTCATTGTGCCAAAATTCAAAATGCTGACGTTACAGCAACTTCTTCCCATGCTGGGCAAGGGGTCTTGGCTGGTTACTCTGGACCTCAAGGAGGCATACCTGCATGTCCCAATCAGACAAAGCTGCAGAAGATACCTCAGATTTCATGCAGGTTCAGAGCATTATCAATTCTCAGCATTGCCATTTGGCTTATCTGCTGCGCCCAGAGTTATTCACGAAATGCCTGGCATCAGTAATTGCACATTGCAGACTTCAGGGGATACAAATATATCCTTACCTGGACGACTGCCTTATACAAGCGGACAGCAAGCAAGCCTTGATAAGAAATTTGGACTATGTCATTTGCTTACTACAGGCATTGGGATACACAGTCAATATTCAAAAAACAAGACTACTGCCATCCCAACAAATAATTTTTCTAGGAGCCAAACTGGACACAAACTCACAAATGGCTTTCCTCACAGAAGAAAAATAAGAACAATTACCAGATTACTTCAAAAGCCTAGCAAAACTCACCCAGATGACTGCAAGGAAATTCCTGCAGGCCCTGGGATTCATGGCATCTTGTATTCTTCTGATTCCGCTGGTAAGACTTCACATGAGAAAACTTCAATGGTACCTAAAAAGTTTATGGACTCAACACAGCCACAACTTAGAGGAAATTATTCCACTCATTCCATGTCTACAGAAGGAGTTTTTGTGGTGGGCACAAGCAAGCCAGCTAAACACGGGCATGGCTTTCAACAAACGTCAAGCAAGCCAAACCATTACAACAGACGCCTCAGATCTTGGATGGGGGGCGCGCATGGAAGGCAGATGCATTCAGGGGCAATGGGCTCCCCGGGAAGCGCATCTGCACATCAATCAAAAAGAGATGTTGGCAGTGATCCATGCAATCGAGGCCTTCGGAAAATTTCTTCAGCAAGGTCATCTACTAATAAAGACAGACAACACCACTGTTATGTGGTACATAAACAAGCAGGGAGGCACCCATTCTTACCCCCTCTGCAGACTAACAATGACTCTTTGGGAAAAGTCCCTGAAACTGAACATACAGTTGCAATCCCAGTTTGTCCCAGGCAGGGACAACGTTCTGGCGGACAGTCTAAGCAGAAACTTTATAGACCCGCACGAATGGATGTTGCATCCAGACATTTTTTCACAAATAACTCATGCATGGGGAAGGCAGGACATAGATCTCTCTGCCTCACACCTCAATCATCATCTGAAGAAGTTCTACTCAAGGACACAACATCCTCAAGCCTGGAGAATGGATGCTCTCTCCTTCAGCTGGAATTCTCTAACAATCTATGCATTCCCACCTCTACCATTAATGACCAAGGTGTTACTGAAGATCAAAGCGGAACAACCGAAAGGCATTTTGATAGCCCCAGACTGGCCAAGGCAGCACTGGGTACCCATTACTAAGGAGCATAACTCGCACCAAGCCGTGGCCCCTGCCTCAATGGCCTCTGCTTATAACTCAGCACAATTACAGGACCATTCATCCCAACCTGAAAACATTGCAACTGGCAGCTTGGAGGGTTCCATGACTTGTCCCCATATCTCTCTCTCCAAAAAAGTTCAAGAGATCTTACTGGAAGCACGCAGGCCTTCCACCAGAAAAACTTATTCAGCCAAATGGAAGAGATTCAACATCTGGAATGCCAGCAAGGGTCAGGATGCATCAGTAATAAGCATCCCACAGATACTAGAATATTTGGCAGAAATGTTTCACAATGGCCTTTCATATTCTTCCATAAAAATACACGCTTCAGCAATTTCAGCAAAATACAACCATGACCCACCTGTGTTTTCACATCCTTTGCTAAGACAGTTTCTAAGAGGGATAAAGAATATCAAACCTCCAAGAAAGCCACCAGTGCCTGCATGGGGCCTCAACTTTGTCTTGGAAAAGTTAACTCTTCCTCCTTTTGAGCCAGCGCATCTTCAGAATTGCAATTTCTCTCCTGGAAAACAGTTTTCCTGTTGGCCATTACTTCAGCAAGAAGAGTCTCGGAGATACAGGCCCTCATGGCAGTACCTCCATTTCTCATTTTCCATCAGGACAGAGTCTCTTTAAGAACCAATCCTTCATTCATGCCAAAGGTGATATCCAGGGATTCTCTAAATCAAGCAATTCACCTGCCTACTTTCTTTCCCAATCCTCAAAATAAAGGAGAAAAGCTTCTGCACACTTTGGACGTGCACAGACAATTGCGCTACTACTTGGACAGAACAAAGGCCAACAAAGTCTGACCAACTATTTGTAGCTTACGCTGCTGGAGTACAGGGAAAGGCAATTTCCAAGCAAACAATTTCAAAATGGATTGGAAACTGCATCAGATTCTGCTACTCTTTCCATGGAAAGGGTGTGCCATCCAATATCAGGCCACACTCCACAAGAGCAACAGCCACCTCCACAGCCTTTCTAAGAGGGGTGGCTACAAGGGACATTCTAGAAGCTGCTACATGGAGCTCTGTGCATACATTTTCCAAACATTACAACCTGCCTTTATATTCCAGATCCCGAGCAGGCTATGCTTCTGCAGTCCTGCAGGGCATCTTAGCTACACCATCCTTATCTTAGATCCTACCACCCCCAGCTTGGCTATTGTATTCAACCCATATGTCAGGACTGCAGTTGCATTCTTGAAGGACATAGTACAGTTTTGTACCTACCATAAATGTAGATGTCCGATAGATATGCAACTGCAGTCAGGTTTTCCCTCCCTCCTTCCCCCTCTGTAATTCTCTATTTTTTGGGTCCACTCCCCCCCTTTTCTAATTAGCTGGGGATTTCTGTTATGGTGTATCTGTTTATTACTGTTGTGCATGTGTGTAATTTTTTCCATTCTCTAAATGTAGCCTTCCTTGGAGGGCACCTGGCATCTGGGGCAAGAAACAGAGGAAGATGGCGTCGGCTGATGCTTTTATACCCCAGCTGCTCTGACGTCGGGGAAGAGGTGACATCAGCTGACGCCGGACCCAGACTTTGGAATCCGGCTGACCGAAGGGCTGCCTGAGGCAGGACAACCCATATGTCAGGACTGCAGTTGCATATCTATCGGACATCTACATTTATGGTAGGTACAAAACTGTACTTTTCTCATTTTGGTATATTGTAATGTAATTTCTCGTAAAAAAAAAAAAAAAAACTGTACAATCATAATGTGTTTGTGGAGCTTTTCTCCCTGGGCCTTTGCTGAAAATGGGCTCCTGTCCCAGTCGGACTTTCCCGATTTAACAAATGTCAATAAATACGTACATAATACATAGGTACATATAAAGTTAAGTAAAGGGGAAAGAGGACACCCCTGCCTGGTTCCTCTATTCAGACACAATTTGTCAGAGAGGAACCCTCCAACTGTTTTTCCTCCTTATTCCTTGTATAGCCTCCTAATTTATCTTTATTACTCTACTCATAAAATCACAGCTTACTCTGTCAAATGCTTTCTTTGCATCAAGACCCACCAAGAGTGGTGGTATATTATGTTCTGCTTCCCTTTGTATCATCATTGTTGTCAGTGTTGACAACACCTTTGCCATTCTTTTAGCTATTATAAACATAAACATTATAATCATGCTTTAAAATTGAAATAGGTCTCTGGGAAGCTGGGTCTGATAGGTCTTTGCCATCTTTAGGTGTTACAAGCCACCACAGCTTTCTTCCAGAATGCTGGTACTTCCCCTCCATTAAAAAAAAAAATTCCAAGTCTTTATCATTTTATTCCCTCCTAGCTTCCAAACTTCACAGGAATACCATCTAGTCCTGTAGACAGATTATACCTCATCATTTTTCTCATTTACTCCTATCTTAACTGTTAATTGTTGAGCCTTTTTTGCCTCTAACCTTAGCATATTTAAGTCTTCAATAAGTATTTCTATTTGTGCTCTTTCTTGATTAATGTACATTTTCATAATTTCCAAAATATCTCGAATACCGCTACAGGATCTCTGATTTTTCTTGTTATAAGCACCCCCAAGTTTGACAACAATCCCTTCTGCTTAGTTACCAAAGTCATTGTGCTAAACTTTTTTGTGCTCTGGACTTGTCAAAAAAAAATTGCTTAACTGCAGTCTTCCTAAAGTTATGCATATTGTTCGGATACGCCTTTTTCTCTTTAGTACTCTAATGTTGGACATCATCTTGTTCTGTGAGATTTCCCTTTTTCCATTTCTTTAACCTTTGTCAACCCCTCTAATTCATGTTACTTTTTAACCATATCTCTCTCTAATTTATTTTTACCCTATTTTTAAACTACACTTTCATTTTTATCCCACTCACTACCTATAATTCCTGAAGAAATTTCCATCTTCGCAAAAAACTCTTGAGTAATCTCTTCTACTCATTCCTTAAGCTCCTGTTTTTGTAACAGGTAGGTGGGAAGTGCCAGTGTCTGTTTTACTTCATTAATCTGAATTTTCATCTTTGTTATTGTTGCATGATCTGAAATAGTTATTGGATGTGTCAAAACTTTCAGTTAAATGCACATGTTCTTGTGAAATAGTTTGTCTAGTCTAGCTCGATTATTGTACCTTGTGGAATAATATGCAAATTCTGTAGAGTTCCTACTACTGAATTCCCATCTTCAATGCAAATATTTTCATAAATTTATTCAGATATCTACCCCCTTCTTGTATTTCCCGTTCTATGTCCCAAAGATGCATCTTCATTGTTGCACGTCAAGTTCCAGCGCCCAGCTTTAAGTAGTAATCCCTGCTGAAAGCTGTTTTTCTCCCAAAATTTTCTCAAGCTCCATGATGGCACTTTCGGTGCAATAAAATACATGCCAGCATAATCCTCCTCCCTTTCTAGTAGAAACTTACTACCACAAATCTACCATTATCTTTTTCCTCTTCAGTCACTGTTGAAGCTCCTCTAGCAGTTAGCACAAGTACTTCCTTTCATTTGACCTTAATATTCTGCTGAATATCAACCATGAAATCATTTTTCAAATTCACATGCTCACTTCTTTCCAAATGTGTCTGCTTTAACACTGATATTTGCACTCTGCGTTTCTTAATATAATTCAATACTCTTACCTTCCTGTCTATACCTGTGAGGACATTCACATTCCAAAATAATATGGATAGTGTAGCCCTTACAATAAGTAGTTATTTCTGCTTATTATATATGACAACTTTTTTAAATGTCTGTTTCCAACTTGTGTTATAATGCACTCACTAATGTCTGAGAGGTTGATCTTTTATATAGTTGCTTCTTGTCCTTTCCATTTGAACCTGTCACATTTTCAACAAAAACACACACACCGCACCCAGAACACCCCATAACCTATTAATCTAAAGCAAACGTACACAACTATGTACATATCCAAATAATAATTAATTCTCCTGATAGGAACAATTGAACCATATCGAAAGCTCTTCCCAGGGGCATTACCTAACCTAATCCATGCTAAGACTGATGTTGCAGCCTGTGTTTCTACTTACACTAATTGCAGCCTGTTCTTGTCTTGTCTTTATTTCCCTCCCAGATGGGAAAAACAGCTTGTAACAAAATTATAAACTGTTCTAGTAAATGCACTGAAGTATTTAGGTACCAGGAAAGCTTCTATTTATTATGTGCTTCCAATAAAAATTAACCTTTTTATACTAAGCTACATGCCCTTGTACCTTTTACTTTTACAGTTCTTTCAGGAAACAATTCCCAGAACTCTTGATATATTGCCTGCACCTGTAGTCAGCTTGTCTCCATAGAAATTTTAAGTATAGAATGTACAGCTGCTGCCTTCCACTGCAGACTTCTCAACTTGCACCAAGCATTTATTTACTGAAGGAACATGTATTACATCGACAGTGTTCTCTTATGTTTAAAGCCCACTTGCTTACACAAATAATGTTGATTAAACCAGGTACATTAATCACAAAAACAAGACACAAGTGCAACCCAAAAGGGAAACCAGTAAAATCCAAAGCACTTGTGAAGCAGTGTCTATTGCGAAATAAGCAATTTATTTAATGGCCAGCAAAAAACTTAATGCTTTAACTGAATCACCACACTTTCATTTCAAGACTTCAGATAAAATTCCACCTAAAGCTATTACATTTATATATCAAACATTCCAACTATCAATTACCCACCATCCAATAATAGTTATTACAACTTACAAACTTAAAAATAATCACAGTACTTCTTGTATATAAGAGATGTTATAAATAAATAATCCATCCTATATACGAGATGAAAAACGTTCTAATATTTTAAATATTAGAGGTTGGTGGATATGAAAAAAATTTTACATATAAAAATGTTATGCAACTTTTTTTGCATTTAATTAATCTCTCCTTACTACCATCTAGTGGCCAAAGCACAAACGTGCAGGTGGACATAAATAGAAAAAATGAAATTGTTACACACAACAATTCACAACCTAGCTGCTCCTCCAAAACTGCCGACAACTCTTCTCCTAAGCCAGTCGCAAGTTCGCCGGTACTCAGTGAGGCACTTTCGCAGCCCCTGATACCCGCTACTTCTGATTCGCAGGCCTCTACTGAGACCGGTATGCCACGAGATACTTCACCTATGGAACCCGCGGATGTCTCTACCTCGGATGGGTCCGGAGCCGCTGTGCAGGCACCGGCTTCTGAGCTTGCATATTAAATCTACACTGCCTTCATTACTAAGGCCTAAATCTCGATCCATGTGTCAAAAAACGACACCCAGGCCACTTGCTCAGGCCCCATATGCGTAAAAAACAAATGATAAAAATGGTTGAAGATCTAATTACTCTAATCAGGGGTAGTCAAACCCCCCCCCCCCAAGAGGCCTAGGGCTGAGCTTGATTATGAATCTTCTGATCAGGATTCTGTTTCTTCTGACTCTTCTAGTGACCTGGATTTGTCCATACCTACTTGTGAGACTTCTGATGCAGAGGATTCCATTCCCTCTGCTTCTCCTCCTGAGGATCTTTCTTTTGGGGGAACTTTACGTGCTTTAAGGGGGCATTTCCACTGGGGAAAGCCAGTAATTTTCTGATTCAAAAAAGAGGCTTAGGGATTTCCTCCTCCTACCTCAGCATAGGCCTTTGGCTATAACTCCTGTACTAGACGTTGTTGATGTGTTCTCTGAATCCAGTTTGGCCCCTGATTCCCTGCCTCTAGCTCCTAGTAAACCTGACAGATGCTACAGGGTTCCCGAGTCCAAGTTCCTTTTCAAAAATCCTGTTGCAGATCCAGAGACCATTTCTCAGGGGCCCAAGGGCACTAAGGCTTCTACTGCTAAAAATCCTACCCCTTCTGATAGAGACTCCAGGGTGCTGGATAGATGGGGTAAAAAGGTTTATACTTCTGCAACCTTGGCAATCAGAGCTTTAAACTGCCAATTTCATATCTTAAAATATCAACAGCATATTGGACTGCTTAAACAGAAAATGATGTTGATTCCTGACTCTGTGGAAAATAAAGATTTACAGGATTTTCAACATGTTGACAAGCGAATGGGGAGCCCAGACAATAGATCTATTGGTCTCCCCCCAGAACTACCAGTTGGACAAGTTTTGCATGAGGACTCCCCACAAACAAGCCTGGAAAGTGGATGCATTGTCCTTCAGCTGGAAAAACCCATCTGTCTACGCCTTTCCCCCTCTGCCTCTGCTCTCCACATTTCTACTAAAAGTCAAACAGGACAAACCAAGGATGATTTTGATTGCTCCAGACTTGCCGCGCCAACACTGGTACCCCCTCCTGTGCAGTGTGTCGCAAATATCTCCATGGCACCTGCCTCAGACTTCTTCCCTGCTGTCTCAGCAGGAGAACCACATTCTGCACCCTTAGCTTCCAACATTGATCCTTGCAGCCTGGCTAATCACTTAGTCATCCTTATCCCTCAGCAAACCTGTGATGGATGTCTTCTTGGAGGCGTGGAGACCTAGTACTAGAAAATCTTATGCTGACAAATGGAAAAGATTCTGTGCCTGGAACCAATCTTTAGGGATGAGCACAGCAGCACCCAATTTACCTCAGATTTTGCAATACTTAACTGAGATGTTTCACAAGGGCCTGTCTTTTTCCTCCATTAAAATCCACGTCTCAGCTATTTCAGCTCATTATAACAAAGAACCCACCCCTCTTCTCTCATTCTTTGCTTAAAAAGTGCCCAAAATGCAGGCAGAAGATATCCATCACGGGCGCCCATGTGAATTGGGTCTATTGCTTTGGGCCAGTTCACCTCTAAGGGGTTGGGAGGGTGGCCTAATGGTTAAGGTGTTTGCCTTACAAACACAAGGTGCAGGGTTGGAGTCTCACAAGCGATAATTGGCTAGGCTTAAAATGGCTCTCAAGGGCAGTTAGCCTAGTACTAATCTATGAACCTATGAACCTAAGAGGATTGCTGTATCTGCTGTTCCTTCAATAAGCAGGGTTTTCCTTGAGAGAAGGAAGTTTGTGGATAGAGGGTTGTTGAAGCCTGATTTTTCAGGAGTCCTTGGACAAGGCAGACCAGACCTCCAAGTCATCAAAGGGGTCAAAGTCTTCTAAGGCTTCCTCGGAGCCAAAGTCATTGGCTCCAAGCCTTACTGTGAAGGTGCGGTCGCTGGCTCCGCAGTCTTCAGAGCCAGTCTCCGAAACCTTGAGATTGCCTGTTCTTCAATCGGTTGCATTTTCGGTTCCTTCGACTCTTTCTTCGAGGACTTTCTGATGTGGATGCGGACCCATGTGGTGCAGAGGCTTCTCGGGAACCTGGCACTGGCTAAATTATCTGCCACGACCCCACCGGTTTCAAGGCCTAAGACCATTGCACCTGCTGTGACTACTTCGATGAGCCAAGCAGGGCCTTCGGAGCCGGGGGGAGGAGGATCTGATGGTTGTGGAGCCTTCGGAGCCGGGGCCTGTTCCAGTGCCATCGACTCTGTCAACCCTGACTTGTTCGGTACCATTGAAAGAGTCTGGGAGCCAACACTCTCTGGTTGGTTCCAGGGGGAGAGTCAAACCGATGCGTCAGTTCCGACCCTTCCTCTCGGAGCGTCGGCGCAGATGAGCTCGGCTCCATCCTCTGGCTCTGAGCCCACTGTCTCGGCGCCGGGGAGGTTTCCGTCTTCGGAACCGTTGGCTTTCTCGGGTTGGAGCAGTGGAGCCTTTGATGCTATGAGGAGGGTTATGTCATCCAAGATGCACACTTCATCAGATCCCTCCTCCCCTAAAGTGCCACTTTCTGCTTCTACATCGCAGGTCCCTGTGGATCGTTGAGACGCGGAGCCTCAGGTAACCCCATTGGGTGACCCGTGTTCTACTGAGACCTTCCGAAATCCACAAAAAAATGGAAACTAGTCGGTAACTCTCCAAAAATTAGTAACTTTTAATGATGAGACAAGTCCGAGAAAAAATATACTCTCCACACTTTAAGCTCCAAAACATCCAGCTTTTCGTCTGTTTACCTAACCAATTTAATCAGAACACATGTCACTAGTCTACGATACCTCAAACAAAGCAGACTCATAAAACATATATCACTCTTCCTCAAATTATGTTTTCCTGTTACTTTTATCTATGGTTTTGACACTTATTAACTTGCTTTCGAAAGCAGCAAAATAAGAACCTCCAAATACTCCACCATTTGCAAAAACTTAATTTGTAAACTTTACATTGTTCTTTGTCAGTTAGCTGCAGCGTAGACTAGTGACGTGTGTTCTGATGAAGTTGGTTAGGTAAACCGACGAAAAGCTGGATGTTTTGGAGCTTAAAGTGTGGGGAGTATATTTTTTCGTCATTAGAAGTTACTAATTTTTGGAGAGTTACCGACTAGTTTCCATTTTTTTGTGGATTTCGGGTGGGTGTATATTTTTCCTGGTTTCTACTGAGACCTCACCAGAAGCTCCCACTGATGAGGTTCCCAGGAAGAAACTTTGAGGAGGCATTTAAATTCTCCACAGGAGTCCCTGACATCAGACACTGACTTAGAGGAATCAGAAGGGTCCCCCTCGGAGCATATCTCCTTTGCTGATATCCTGGAAGTCCTTAAGCAGAGAGGTGACTGGCAGTCCATTAGCCCTACTGAGGATGAGTCGGTGCTCCTGAAGGCCTTTGGGTCTCAACCTTCCACCTCCTGGGTGACTCCATCCCTCGAACTAATGGAATTGGTTGCTTGAAGGCTGTGGGAGTCTCCTGATACTATGGAACTCGTCCCTCGGAGGCCCAATAAGTTTATCACCTCCCCCCAAGACAAGATGTTCCTCACTAAGGGAGTTCCGGTTGATGCCATGGTGGTGGTGGCAGACACCAAGGAAGACATGTCCGAAACCATTTCTATGTCCATCCTCCTAATAGGGATTCCAGGACTATGGAAAGGTATGGGAAACGCATCTTTAGTTCTGCGACATTTGCTATGCGATCGCTTAATTACTTGACTCATTTTACCCGTATTCAAAGAGATATCTTAAAAGAGCTTGGAGATGCTCTGCAGAGTAGTACAGCTGGAGGTGTCTCTGAGAAGATAACAGCTCCGCTTAATGCCCTTAATTCCATAGTTAACTCGTCCATGTGGCTTATTTCCTATGCAGCCAATAGTTCGAGTCGGGCAGCTGGTTCAGCAATAGCTCTTAGGAAACATTCCTAGATGCGCTTATGCTCCTTTGCGGAAGCCTTCAAGGCTTCCTTTGTCAATACCCCATCTGATGACTCTTCTCTTTTCGGGCCCAAAGTCAAGGAGACTCTCACTAGGTGTGAGCAAGAGGGAAAGAATCTGTCTGCCGTAGGAGTCCATTTTTCTACCCATACCAGACCATACCCCAAAGGGTAGAAAGGTGGAAAAATGTGGTTCCAAAAGTCCCAAGGAGCTTTCCAGAACACATGTAATGAACCTCCCTCCAGGGGCAGAGGAAGGGGTAATAATGTAAGATGCCGCCCCGGCGGCAGAGGGGGTCCGTAGAACCAGGGTGTCAGGGATCAGTTCCTTGGTAAGTCCTATCAGCGCTCCTGAAAGGAGGCCTGACTGTCCTACTCTGGAGGCAGTCGGGGGTCGCTTGGCTTTGTATCCGGATGCCTGGCTAGGAATTACAAGAAATTCTTGGGTGCAAAGCATAGTTACCAGAGGTTACATCATTCCATTCTTAGAAACCCCACTGTTGGGGGAAAAAATCAAACGTTCCACACAGTCTCAGGGATCAAGCCACCATAGAAACCCAAAGGCTGCAGGAAAGAGTCATGAAGCCAGTCCCAACAGACCAGATAGGAACCGGAACTTACTCCAGATTCTTTTTAGTTCCAAAGAAGGCAGGGGACTGGAGGCCCATCTTGGATCTCAGCAGACTCAACACATTTGTAAAGAAGGAAAAGTTCCGGATGGTCACGCTTCAGTCTATTTTTCCATTCCTCAGAATGGGCGATTTGATGTGCTGTATAGATATCAAGGATGCGTACTACCATATCAAAATGGCCAGGCCATCCAGAGATCATCTGCGTTTCCGGCTGGGGGCCAGTCACTACCAATTCCGAGCACTGCCCTTTGGACTCGCAACAGCCCGGAGAGTGTTTACCAAATGCATAGCAGTGGTTACGGCTCACCTGAGGCGTCTAGGGTTACGAGTGTTTCTGTATCTGGACAACTGGCTCCTTACTGCCGCCTCCAGGTATCAACTAATTCTGTCCAGGGATCACACTCGCAATCTCTGCTGTCAGTTCAGCGTCATTATCAATTATGAAAAGTCTGTGTTGTCGCCATCACAGAGTTATCTCCTTTATCGGAGCAGAACTAGACACCACCACCGCCACAGTAAAATTGCCCCTGGACAGAATAGCCACTCTCAGAAACCAGGTCTCAGACATTTTGCAGAGCAGAAAAGTACCGGCCTCTCGAGTACTGAAGCTACTAGGTACCATAGTAGCTACGCTTATAGCAGTCCCCCTGGGGCGTATGCACATGCTGATTCTTCAGTGGTTACTCTTCATCCAGTGGTCTTACCAACAGCTTCCAATGTCATTCTTAATCATGATTGTGGACTCTTGCAAGAAGGATCTTCGCTGGTGGTTGATCAGCCAACAAGTTACAGTAGGTCGATCATTTGTTTCTCTCCTGCCATCAGCCACCGTGACCACAGAAACTTCTCTGATAGGGGGGGGGGCTTTTTCAGGGAAGAACAGTCCAAAGCACCTGGTCGGAGACCAGAGTCACAATTGCATATCAATGTTCTAGAGCTGAGGGTGTTGCTTTTGGTGTTGCAGCACTTCCTCGACTCTCTTCTAGGGATGATTACGATACAGGCAGACATGTCTGTGGTCTGGTACATCGACAAGCAAGGGGGGAACCAGGTCTTACCCCCTGTGTTGAGAGGCCTTGAGAATTTGGCAGTGGGCAGTATCCACCAGGCGCTTTCTGATAGCAATGCATATCCCAAGAGAAAGCCAATGTGACAGCGGACAAGAGCAGAGCCATTCTGTTACCACACCAGCGGTCTCTCAAAGATGAAGTTGCAAAGATGATTTTCCGCAGATGGGGCCAGCATTGCTGTGACCTGTTTGCATCCTGTATGAATGACAAATGCAGAAGCTACTTTGCCTTGAACCCTCCTCCGGGAGACGGGCCAAGGGACTCGCTCTTACACGATTGGCCCCCAGGACTCCTGTATGCCTTCCCACCTATACCCCTGATTCCGATTTTCTTGCAGAAAGCCAAAAGCCTGGGAAGGACTGTAATCTTAATGGCCCCTTTTTGGCCTCGACAGATTTGGTTCTCCTTCCTCAGATTCTATCAACTGGAGGACGAATTTTCTTCAGAGGTACAGCATATTCTTGTATCTTGGTATAAAGCTTCCACCAGAAAGTTGTATGCTATTAAATGGAAGCGATTTGCCTTTTGGGCCTCCCAGAATAACGTTGATCCCCATGCTGCCCCAATTGCTGGTATCCTAGAATTTCTATCTAAGCTTTTTCATGAAGATGCTGCAGCTGCCACTGTTAGAGTTCAATTGGCTGCAATTTCCAATTTTCACCTCTGAGCTTGAAGGTTCTAATTTGATGTCTCAGATTATGTATGTCTCCTGAAGGGTACCATTCATCTTGGGTCGCCTGTTAGACAACCTTTTACTTCCTGGAATCTAAATTTTGTGCTGTCACGTATTCTTCCTCGCTTTGAGCTTGCATCGTCCTGTCATTTGAAGATGTTCTTCATCTCACATTGCTGCAGTCCTAACACTTGGGTAGTCCGCTGTCCCTCGGTCGGCCCGAATATCAGAGTATAAGGCTGACGTCGGTCAGGGCGCATTTGACTGACATCAGAACGTCAGGGTACAAATGCGCATGACCGACGTCATATCCTCAGTCTTTTTTGCCGCATGGTCCGATGCAGAAGCAGTGTTGCAAGTGCCGTTCGGCGTTCTGAAATATTTCGAATTCGGAGTTTCAGACCGAAGTCAGAGTTGGTTAAGTACCCCGTTGGGGAATATTTTGTTTTTCTTGCCTCAGTGGTTTACGGATGTCAGAAAAAGTGAATAACTGTATTTCTTGTGGGAAACAGATACCGCATAGGATTACCATAATTTGTGTATACCTTGTTTGGGACCTGAGCACGACGTTGTTGGGTGCCGCTTTTGTGCTAGGTTCAATAAACGCACTATAAAGCGGAGGTTGGATTGTGCCAGGTTGGTCTTTGGGAAGCGGTGCAATTACAAAATGCCGTCGGATGCTCCGGCGCCAGCTTCCTCAAAGAAGCGCAAGGACAAGGCAGTTAAACCTAGGTTAGAGGAGTCGTCGAACCGGACGCCGGTTCTTTAGGCGTCAGTGGAATCGGTGGTTCCGACGGAGGCCTCTCTGGAGTCCCAGGGAGAAACTTTGCTTTTACAGGATGTGGCCTCCCAGGAGGCAAGTCAGGCTACAGGGGCTTCTCAGGTTACTTTACTCCCTCCCTTCCTAAGGTGTCTAGGCCCTCTCTTCTGCTTCCAAGGCTTCTCCTAGAGGCAGGTCTAGTTTAGCTGCTGTGGGTGTCACTCCTAGTTCTTCAGGTTCTGTGCCCAAGAAGCACATGCTTAAAATGGCAGAAGATTTAATTACTTTAATTAGAGGCTCTATGCCTCCTGATAAGAGGCCTAGGATGGAGCCAGTGTTGGGGGATTATGAGCAGGCTTCAGATGTGTCTGAGTCTTCGGCTGAAGACTTGCAGGAGTATTCTCATTATTCTGATTCTGATGTTGATGATTCTACTCCTTCTGCTTCTCCTCCTGAGGATTTTTCTTTTTCAGAGACCCTTCACTCCATGAGAGAGCACTTTAAATGGGAAGGTCAGGACTTCTCTGACTCCAGGAAAAGGCTTAGGGAATTTTGTTTTACGCCAGCATAGGCCTTTGGCTATACCTCCTGTTTTGACTGTGGTGGAAGATGTGTTTGCAGAGGCTTCTCTTAATCCTGATTCCTTGCCCCCTGCTCCTGTTAAACCAGATAGGTATTATAGGGTGCCTGAAGCTCATAAGTATCTTTTTAAGAGTCCTAGGGCAGACCCAGAGACTGTTAGCCAGGGGCCCAAGGGTGTTAAGGCTTCTGTTGTCAAGAATCCGGTTCCTGCAGATAAAGAGGCCAGGGCCTTGGATAGATGGGGAAAGAAAGTTTATACTTCTTCCACTCTAGCCATGAGAGCTTTGAATTGCCAGTTTCATATGTTAAAATATCAAAATTATCTGCTTTCACAGTTGAAATCTAAGGTTGATGCTCTGGCGTTAGGTATTGATTGTAAAGAGTTACAGGATTTAGTGCATGTTTCTGAACAGGTGGGTAAGCATTCTTTGCAATGTGGTTTTGATGCTGTACAGGCCTCCTCTAGGGTGGCTGCCACTGGATCAGTTCTTCGCAGGCATGCCTGGCTGAGGGATCAAAATTTATCTGACCATGTTAAAACTAGGATTTTGGATGCCCCTTTGCAATCTGATGTCTTGTTTGGTTCTCCTGTTGAGGCAGTTTTAAAGAAGATGGAAGACCAGGCTAAGTCTATGCAGACTGTTAAAGATTTTTTGCAGGTTCAGCCTCTAAAGTTTAGTAGAAATTGGCCTACTAAGGGGTGGACGATCCTTCTTATGATTCCCAGTCTAGGGTAGATCTAGGCGTGGCAGGGGCAGAGGTCAGGGCTCTTTCAGGCCTAGAACAGGGAGTTCTCCTGCACAGTCTTCGTGTGAGGGCAGGGGTCAGTCCTTTCGTAAACAGACCCAATGACCTACCTTTTCAGCTGCCAGAACCTTCTCGCCTGGCAGCACCTTTGGGAGGAAGGCTGGCACTTTCCAAAGAAAATTGGAGTTTGATTACCCAAGACAAATGGGTACTGGATATCATACATCACGGTTACAGGTTTTATTTCCATACCTTGCCTCCTTTCAAAGGCATGCCAGACATTCCTCCTCCACAAAGAATGGAGGCTCACAAGCAAATTTCACCGTTACTCCAAATAGGGGCCATACAGCCGGTTCCTATGCCAGAAAGGGGCCTAGGATTTTATTCTCGCCTGTTCCTAGTACCAAAGAAGGGGAACACGTGGAGACCAATTTTGGATTTATCTATCCTCAACACTTATCTGGACATTCCCAAGTTCAAAATGTTGACGTTGCAGCAGCTTTTACCTCTGCTGGGCAAAGATCATTGGATGGTAACTTTGGACCTCAAGGAGGCTTACCTTCATGTTCCCTTCAGACCAAGTTGCAGGAAGTATCTGCGTTTTCGAGCTGGGACTTCTCATTATCAGTTCTCTGCATTGCCCTTTGGCTTATCTACTGCGCCCAGAGTGTTCACGAAAGTTCTGGCTCCAGTGATAGCTTTCTTCAGGCTAAAAGGAATACAGATCTATCCTTATTTGGACGACTGCCTGATTCTGGCTCAAGGAAGGGAACAGCTTCTTCATCATTTGGAATATGTGATAGCAGTGCTAAGATGCCTGGGGTATTCTGTGAACGAAATAAAGTCCAGTCTAGTACCCTCTCAGGACATGTGCTTTCTGGGTGTGAGACTGAATACAGCATCCCAGATGGCCTTTTTAACCCCGGACAAACAAAAGATTCTATCCCTTTACTTCCATCAGCTATCTCATCAGTCCGGGCTGACTGCAAGGACAGTCCCTCAAGCCTTAGGGTTCATGGCATCTTGTATTCTGGTGCTTCCCAATGCCAAACTGCATATGAGGAAGCTACAATGGTATCTCAAAAATGTATGGACACAGCACTGCCAGGATCTGGACACTGTCATTCAAATAATACCTTGCATTCAAAAGGAGTTTTTATGGTGGGCTCAGGAATGTCACCTAAACAAGGGACTCTCTGTGACCCGGCCAGAGGCGAGTCAGATTTTAACGACAGATGCCTCAGACATAGCTTGGGGAGCTCATCTAAATGGAAGGTGGATACAAGACAAGTGGCCTGCCAGACTACAACATCTACATATCAACATGAAGGAGATGTTAGCAGTCCAGTTTGCATTAATAGCTTTCAAGGATTTACTTCTTCCAGGGCAGGTGTTGATTCTAACAGACAACACAACTGTCATGTGGTACATCAACAAACAAGGGGGAACACATTCTTATCCTCTATGCAGGCAAGCAATGATTTTGTGGGAGACTGCTCTCAGTTTACATCTAAGTCTTCAGGCAAGGTTTCTGCCGGAGCACAGAACTCCTTAGCAGATGTGTTAAGCAGACAAATCATGGATCCCCACGGTGGAAACTGGATCTTCATGTATTTCAGAAATTGACAGTGTCCTGGGAACTCCAGACATAGATCTGTTCGCTTCTCCACTAAACCACCAGCTGCCAAAGTTTTGCACAAAGGTATCATCCCACAGCTTGGAAAGTGGATGCTCTTTCTTTCAGTTGGACAAATCTTCATGTGTATGCCTTTCCACCTCTGCCTCTCCTCTCAAAGGTACTTCTGAAGGTCAGACAGGACAAGCCAAGGATGATTTTGATAGCTCCAGATTGGCCTCGACAGCACTGGTACCCACTACTGAGAAGTCTAGTACAGAAGCCTCCATGGCCTTTGCCTTTGATTCCACATCTGTTGTCCCAGGAGGACAGCCATTTGCTCAATGTCAAACTTCACTCTCTTCACCTAACAGCATGGCATATTCTGTTTTAAACCATAGAGGGTCTCAACTTCCACAACAAGTTTTGAATGTGATTTTGGAAGCTAGAAGGCCTAGTACAAGGAAAGTGTATGCAGATAAATGGAAGAGATTTTTGTTTTGGAGTGCAGCTAAGGATTTGGATGTTTCTGAGCCTGATTTAAGTGTGGCTCTTCAATATCTTACTGAGTTATTGGACAAAGGTTTGTCCTTCTCTTCTATTAAGATTCATGCTGCAGCAATTTCAGCTCACTATGACTGTGACCCACCATTGTTTTCTCATCCTTTGTTCAAGCAATTTCTTAGAGGGCAAAGAATTTAAGACCCCCACGAAGAGCTCCTACTCCTGCTTGGGATCTCAATTTTGTGTTGGAGAAACTCACTCTACAACCTTTTGAACCTGCAGCGACTGCTGAGTTGAAATATTTGTCTTGGAAGACTGCTTTTTTGTTGGCCATTACCTCTGCAAGAAGGGTTTCTGAATTGCAGGCAGTTATGGCAGTTGAGCCTTTCTTAATTTTTCATAAGGACAGGGTATCTTACGCACTAATCCTTCCTTTATGCCTAAAGTGGTTTCTAGTGTGGCTTTAAACCAAACTATTCATTTGCCTACTTTTTATGCAAATCCCCAAAATAAAGGGGAAAAGATTTTGCACACTTTAGATGTACACAGGCAGTTGCGATATTATTTGGACAGAACTAAAGGGTTCAGACAATCTCAGCAGTTATTAGTTTCTTTTGCTTTGTGCTCTCAGGGCAAGCCCGTGTCAAAACAAACTATTTCTAAGTGGATTGGGTTTTGCATTGCTTTCTGTTCCCATCATGGCAAGGAGATTCCAGCTGGGATTAGGCCTCATTCCACTAGGGCTACTGCCACTTCAACAGCTTTTTTGAGGGGGGTGGCAACTAAGGATATTTTGGAGGCAGCCACTTGGAGTTCAGTGCATACCTTCTCTAGGCATTACCACCTTCCATTGTACTCTAAATCCAGGGCTGGGTTTGCCACTGCTGTGTTGCAGGGCATTCTGGCAGCTCCTGCTTCATTATAGTCTAGCCGTCCTCCCTTACCTCTGCTTTGGGATTCTACCCAAGTGTTAGGACTGCAGCAATGTGAGATGAATAACATAGTACAGTTTTGTACCTACCATAAATGTAGATGTTCGAAGATCCACATTGCTGCAGTCCAATTTACCCTCCCTCCTTCCCCTCTGTAGTTTGAGGTGGTTGTGTGGGTTGGGTTATCCATCTGAGGTATATTGTGTTTATTGTATATATTGTACATATTCTTGGTGTTAGGCTGGTTGATTGTTTAGCTGTTGCCTTTGGGTTTTGACCTTTTTCTTTAGGGTCTTCTGACATCTGGGGCAAGAAAAGACTGAGGATATGACGTCGGTCATGCGCATTTGTACCCTGACGTTCTGATGTCAGTCAAATGCGCCCTGACCGACGTCAGCCTTATACTCTGATATTCGGGCCGACCGAGGGACAGCGGACTACCCAAGTGTTAGGACTGCAGCAATGTGGATCTTCGAACATCTACATTTATGGTAGGTACAAAACTGTACTTTTCTTTCTTGGAAAACTATTTTCTTGGTAGCCATTACCTCAGCGCGTAGGGTGTCTGAGCTTCAAGCCCTTTCTATCAAACCCCCATACTTGGTGTTTCACCCAGAGTATCACTGAGGACTAACCCTTCGTTCCTGCCAAAGGTGTGTTCCGGGACTAACCTGAATCAAACTATTGAACTTCCGTTTTTCAGTAACCATTCTAATAAGTTGGAGTACATGTTGCATAAACTTGATGTCCACAGACAGCTGAGATTCTATTTGGACAGGACAAAGGAATTTAGAAGATCTGACCAACTTTGTATCTCATGTGGACACTAAGAAAGGATTACCGGTCTCTAAAGTCACCCTGTCAAAATGGTTAACAGACTGCATTAAATTTATATACTCTTCAGAAAACCAAACTTTAGAGCATGGCGTGAAGGCGCATTCCACTAGAGCAGTTTCCAGTTCTGCTTATGTGGCTCGATTTCCTTTGGACACTTGTATACCTTTATCACTCATTACAAAGTGGACAGGGCCTCCAGGGACGGGGCTTCCTTTGGTTCCACTGTCCTCAGGAGTATACTCCCCATGAGCCACCAAGGATTAGGGTGCTTGGGATGCTACCCATGTGCAAGAATGAATGGCGAGATTGAACAACTTCACATAAAGAAGTTATGTACTTTCCATAACGTTCCATGCGAGTTGTTCCTCTCACCTTCATTCGTACGTTCCCACCTGCCTTCCCCCTCCAGGGTTTCGAAGAACGACTAGACTTGGGGTCTGGTGGTCTTGCTCTGGGACTTCTTACTCCGGCTGGGATATTCTTTGGGTTATATCTGTTCATGCTGGGTTCAACAAACTAGATCTGAGGTAAGACAGAGCGCATCATGGGATAGAGACCTGGCCTTGAGCTACTCTGAGATCTTCAGCTAGTAAAGCGGCCAACTCGGAGCCGATAGATCGGCTCCGAACCCATGTGTAAGAATGTAGGCAAGATGAACAACTCACATGGAATGTTATGGTAAGTACATAACTTCTTTATTCACAAGTTTTAAACACAATCGCATGATTATAAAAGCCAATCTACACACTCCTAGTGTAACCTAGGGACACAAAATTAAAGGAATATTAACATACAACTTCCACATTTACTAACCATTAACCCAGCATTCAAAAAGACAAAAAAAAAAAAATGAAAATAAAAAAAATAGATAAACATAGCTAAACTTAACTTGCTATAAAATTTCTAATACTTTAAATGAAAGTATATACTATATATACATATATTTACCTTGGTTTTTACATTAAATTTTTATCTTTCCAGGCTCTTCAGTTTCAATAAGCATGTAATATTACATGCTTCATTTAAGCCTGGATAGTTAAATGCATTTAATAAAAGTTGCCAGTACAAATCCAGTTTTAGCCATAATCCAGCTGGCCCACCTCTACTATCCATAATTATTTGGTCAGTTACTCTAAAAAAAAAATAAAGTATGACCACAAAATATTACACAGTGTTTAGCCAACATTGTCTTGTTTACATTTCTCTATTGCATGTACGTGCTCGTAAACCCTTTCTCGGAATCTACGCTCCATCTTTCCTACATAGAAAGATGAACAAAGTTGGCACCGAGCTAAATAAACAAATCTTGAGTTCCGTGTAAATTTCAGCTTAGATCTGAATGGCCCTATTCTTTATTTCAGATTTCTTACCTATATCCAAAATCTGCACATTCCACATCTTTGCATACCAGGTTGTCTAACCAATTCCATATGCTTACTTTCAAGCAGATTTTTTAAGTTACAACCTCTTCTATAAACTATATTTGGATACTGGCCTAATTTTTTGATGAGGCCCTTATCTCTGTTTATTAGTTCCCAGTACTTGCATATAATATTAGAGATGATTTTGCTATCTAAGTTAAAATGTTATAAAACTAATATTAAATATTTGTTGGAAGTTTATTTTCATTAACCAGTATAGGCTCAACATAACTAGAAGAGGGTGAAGGAGAAACCATTTGAATTGTCTGGTCTTGTGTTAGAGATGTTTGCAGAATGGGTAAAATTACACCATTTTGTCTCTTACTTTGAACAACTTCTGTGACTACCCCAATTAAATCTTTCGGGTATCTTCGGCTAGCAAACATGCTACCTAACCATTCACATTCAGCCAGAAAGTCATCTTCTAATGAGACTATTCTGGCTGCTCTAACCAATTGTCCTTTTATCACTGATCTTTTTTGTGAAAAAGGATGACTACTAGAAAAATGTAGAAATTAATTTGAGTAAGTACTCTTCCTGTAGATCATGGGCACATATGTTAAAGTCCTTGTTTAATTTAATATCCAGATAATCTATTTCTTTCACACTAAACTTAAATGTGAAGTCAAGGAACTGTAGATTTATTAAGATAGTCAACTAGTTCATTCGCCTGATTACAGTCGCCTTTAAACATAAATATGTCGTCCAGGTACCTCGTATAGAAAGCTAACATTTGCATATGAAGGGGGCTCTTAAAGTCTGTCTCCCAGTAAGCCATTACTAAATTAGCTAGGCTTGCCCCACAAGGGGAGCCCATGGCTGCTCCTATTTTTTTTTTTTTTTTGAGATAATATTGCTTGTCAACAGTGAAATAATTATTTGTCAGAATTATATTAAGTAATTCTTCTACTAAGGAAATTTCAACAGAATTTGCCCCTCGTTTTTTAAGCATCTTCCAATTTTTTAGTTCATCTTGCAATGTTGATCCAATTGTAATGGATTTACTAGCCAAGGGATATATTTTGTACCAAGCCAGCACATGAATGTGGCTAAGGTGATTATGGATGTCAAACGCTTTGTAAGGAAACTGAATTTAACCGTTTTGTTAGGTAACAATAAACAGGTGGATAACAGGTTCATAATAGCCAGTACATATAACCCACACCTAGATCCAGTGCTTAATGCTTTCGAGATTCTATGTGAGTTAGATCTAAGGTTTGTTGATAACACAAACTGGAAACCTTTCCCGAACAACATGTATGGTAATGTACCTAAAAATAAGAATACTAAGTTGGAGGAATGGCAAGCACTGAATCATTTGAGGTTCTCTAAAGGTAGAATTACCAAACCAGATAAAGGGGTGGCTTGACTATATTCGACCAAGATTATATTAAACGGATGAAAGAAGTCCTACAAGGTGAGATTTATGAACAAGTCTCCCTTAATGAATCATAGCAAATAATTGTATAAAAGGCTACTTGAACGACTTGCATATAGAATCTAAGATCAGTGTAGACCTGTATAATTATATGACAATGTTACATACTAAGGTGCCAGTTGGGTTTGTTATCCCCAAGGTACATAACCTTGTAAATCCACCGATGAGATCTCTTATAGATGCCCGAGGTTCCATCACATATCCATGTGCAAAGGTTGTGGAGACAATACTTCAAAAGTATTTGAAGTATGACCACCAAATTTGTAAAGAGTCTTGGTCATTTTTTGACCAGATTAATAATTTAGATTTTGATGTGGACAACAACTTAATTGATGTGAAAGATCTTTATAGCTCAATTCCCCAACAGGAAGGTGTCGAATGGGTTTGTTTGATGCTTAAAAAAACAAGAGGCAAATTCTGTTCTCCTTAGTAGAAGAATTACGTAATATAATTCTGACAATTATTATACCTTTAACGAGCAATATTATCTCCAAAAAATAGGGGTAGCCATGGGCTCCCCTTGTGGAGCAAGTCTAGCTAATTTAGTAATGGCTTTACTGGGAGACGGATACTTTATTTAAGAGCCCCCTTTATATGCAAATGTTAATTTTCTATACGAGGTACCTGGACGGCATATTTATAATGTTTAAAGACAACTATAACCAGGCAGATGAACTAATTGACTATCTTAATAAATTTACAGTTCCTTGACTTCACATTTAAGCTTAATGTGAATGAAATAGATTATCTGGATATTAAATTAAACAAGGACTTTAACAGATGTGGCCAGGATCTATAGGAGTTTGTTTAAGTTTATTTAGTGGTCTCAAGTACCCGTGAGCCAGTTCTCTACTTGGTTGAAGGTCTGGTAGATAAAGCTTGTAAGGGTTTAGGGGAGAGCATGAGCAGATTAAGGTGGAGTCATCTGCATGAGTTGCATTTGGGCATTTGTATGCAGTTTATGGTGGGCATAGGAAATGAGAAAGGGAGGGGACCTAGGACTATTCCCCGAAAGGTTCAAGGGTGACTGGTAAACTTCTGCCAGATTCTCTTTCCATAGTACAGCTGTTGTCTGTCACTAGGGTAAGAATGAAACCATTATTGCTAGGTGTGTTTTGGGAGTGATTTTAGTGTACTGTGGAGTAGCCAGGTTTCATATTGAATGCCTTGCATAGGTCTAGTGGGCAGAGGAGGTTTGTATTATTGATATGGTTTATTGTATTTGTATGGAGAGAAGGACTGAGGCCAAACAGACAGGGCTCCAAACTTGCATGAGGGGGGGGCTAGGAGAGATAAACAACTGAAAGGGTGGTCGAATGGCCTCACACAAAGAGATACCAGCCTCAAACACTCCAGAGAGTACTTACTCAAATTACCCATTCTGCGAACATCTGTAACACAAGACCAGCCAATTCAAATTTGTTTCTCCTTCACCCTCTTCTAGTTATGTTGAGCCCATACTGGTTAATGAAAATCAAGTTCCAACAAATACCAACTTTAATATTAATTTTATAACGTCTTTTAACTTGGATAGTAAAATCATCTCAAATATATGTAAGAATTGGGAACTAATAAACAGAGATATGGGCCTTATCAAAAAATTAGGCCAGTGTCTGAAAATAGTCTATAGAAGAGGTTGTAACTTAAAAAATATGCTTGAAAGTAAGCATACGGAATTGGTTAGACAACCTGATATGCAAAGATGTGGAATCTGCAGATTTTGCAAGTACATGGGATATAGGTAAGAAATTTGAAATAAAGAATAGGGCATTCACATCTAAGCTGAAATTTACATGTAACTCAAGATTTGTTGTTTATTTAGCTCAGTGGCAGCTTTGTCCAGCTTTCTATGTAGGAAAGATGGATCGTAGGCTCCGAGAAAGGGTTTACAAGCATGTACATGCAATAGAGAAATGTAAACAAGAAAATGCTTTGACTAAACACTGTGTAATGTTTTGTGGTCATACTTCTATTTTTAGAGTAATTGACCAAATATTTATGGATGATAGAGATGGGCCAGCTGGATTGTGGCTAGAAGAACTGGAGTTGTATTGGCAACTTTATTAAATGCATTTAACTATCCAGGTTTAAATGAAGCATGTAATATTACATGCTTATTGAAACTGAAGAGCCTGGCAGGATAAAAATGTGATGTAAAAACTGAGGTAAATATATGTATATATAGTATATACTACATATATTTTCATTTAAAGTATTAGAAATTTTATAGTAAATTAAGTTTGGCTATGTTGTTTTTTTATTTTCATTTTATTTTTGTCTTTTTGGATTCTGGGTTAATGGTTAGTAAATGTGGAGCTTGTATTTTATTTTTATTTTTTATTTTACATTTGTTTACCGGGAAAGTCCGACTGGAACAAAGTCAATTTGCATTGGAGGTCTAGGTAGAAAAGCTCCATAACATAACAATACAAATACAACAAATGACAAAAATATTTCTGTACAGAGGCATTATATAAAATCAGAGCTCTAGGTCTTTTTGTGACAACACATAATCCATGAATGACATAAAATTTCTGTAAAGTGGCATATATGCAATCAGAGATTTTTCATACCTTAGTTTGATTTGAGCAAGCTTGGTATATAGATAGCAAAACTTTGAATTCCCTATTGGTAGTACAAAGCATAAAAATGAAGGAATGGAATCTGGAAAATAATGCTATTCGGGAGATATGTCATAGCGTGAGAAAGTTTGTAGGATAAATAATTCCTGATGGGAAGTAGTACAGAATAGCTGCAGTAAACAGTGAGGAGATGAGGTGCGGCAAGTTAGGAGGAGAGCAGAAAAGATTTTGTGATACAGGGAAAGAGCCATGATTGCAAGAGGTGTGACTTTAGTGATATCTTGAAAAGTGAGATGGATGGTGTAGAGGAGATACTTTGGGGGAGGTGATTCCATTCCCTAGCAATGATGTGGGAGAACACTTTCCCCTGCAGTGTTATTGGCTTTGGTTATGCAGAACAGGGTTTTGTTGGATGAGCGCAGAGGGCGATCTGCAGAATATTGGTTTAGGGCTGGGGTTTTCTGAGGGTTCCTTATGTTGAAGGTGAGGGCTAATTGGTGATAGCCAATTAGCTGAGGGAGTTCTAACCACTGTAGTTGCTTTAGGGCAAGACAGTGATGAGTTCTAAAAGTGGAGTTGTTAGCGAATTTAGCTATTTTATTGTATCATGACTCTAATATGTTTAGGTCTGTTTTCCTGATATGAATTAGGATTGGTGATGCATATATTAGGGTAGACGAGGTGGGTTTGGGCTAAAGAGATTCTAGCTTGGTCCGATAGGAACTGTTTGTGTTTGTATAGGGCTCCTGGTTTATGTACCTTTGTGATGGTTTGTGAGATATGGACATTAAAGTTTAGATTATCTGTTTCAACCCTGAGAAGCTTGGTGTGAGGGGAGGGGAAGTTTGTGGTCCTGTTTTTGGAGGTGATGGTGAAGGTAGGAGGTTTGGATTTGGATTTATTGGGGTAAAAAGAGTAATTGGGTCTTGCTGGGGTTTAGAATGAGTTGGATATCGGTAATCCATTGTTCACGGAGTAGAAGAATTCTTGGGTAAACTTTTGAAGAGTGGTTATGGATGGGGCTATGCAGATTAGGCTGGAGTCGTCTGCGTACTGTACAAGTGATGCATGAAGGGTGGAAGTATGTAGTTTGTTAGTGAAAATGGTGAATAGTAGAGGACCCAGTATTGATCTTTGTGGGATACCTATAGTAGTTGGTAATAGAGGAGATAGTGTACTTTGCCATTTGTTTTCTGTCAGAGAGATGGCTTCTAAACCATGAAGTAGTAGAGGGGGCAAAGGATAAGGTCGACAGAGTGTCTAAGAGTAGGTTATGGGAGACCATATCAAACGCTTATGATAGATCTAGGAATATGGCGGAGATGAATTTGTTGTTGTTTCTTAGATGGTTAATCTGATTGGTAAAGGAGAGTAGAGCAGTGGTTGTGGTATGGTTTGGGCGGAAACCATGCTGTTTGGGGGAGAGGAGGTTATGTGAGGATAAGAAGTGCATTACCTGGGTGTGAATACATTTCTCCAGAAGCTTGGAAAGGGGGGGACAAGATAGCAATTGGCCAATAGTTTGATAGTTATAGGAGTTTCCGCCTTTGTGAAGGGGAAATATATGTGACACTTTCCATAGATGGGGGTACGTAGGTTTCTTGTATAGAGTGGTTTAAAGAATTGAGACAGGGTAGGCTGGTGATTCTGCAGCTAATCTTAGAAAATTTGCGGGTAAACCATCTGCTGTGAGTGTGGTGGGCTTTAGTCTAGAGCGTAGCTTTTTAACTGAAGAGGTTGGTACAGGTGAGAGTGTGAAGGTGGGTATGTTAGTTTGTTCTACAGTTGGGGTGGTTTTAGTGTTCTTGTTGGATAGTTGGATAGATAGTGCGAGGATAGATTCTGTGAAGTGATGGTTGAATTCTGAAGCTATGCTATCATTATCAGAATTGTTGTTGGGAGATGGGGTGGTGGTTTTGCCTGGTTTTAGAAGGGTATTAATGGCCTGCTAGAACATTTGGTGGTTTCTAGAGTGCTTGTTTTGGATGTCTAAATAGTTGTCTTTTTATCTACTTTTGTTTGGGTTTTAGACTTATTTCATAGTTCTTGATATTTCTGTCCGTCTTGGATAGTGTTATTCTTTTTCCAGGTATTCTCTCTGGCTTTTATTAAGGCTTGTGTTGTCCTATTTAGCCACAGGGCATAGTTAACTTTAGTCCTGAGTCTCCTGATAGGAGCTAGTATATTTATTACATTCATAAAAGTATTAAAAAAATTAACTGCCTGGTCTAAAGGTAGAGTTTTTAGTGGATTCCAGTCCTGTTGCTGGAGCAAACTGTTAAGAGTTTGTGGATTGACTTTGTGCTCCTCCCTAGTCTCCTTGAATAGCATGGGTTTGGGTATTTTTGCCTGTTTACGAAGGAAGAATGCGGGGGAGTGGTCACTCAGTGTATCGGGTAAGCAGCCCACATGATTTTCTGTGGGTATATTAACTAGTGTCCAATCTAGAATGGAGCTTCTACTGGATTTTTGTCTACTCTGGTGGGTTCTTGGATTAGTTGTGAGAATCCAAATAAGTTTAATATGGTTTGAGGGGTTGTTGGAGTTGCAGGCTAGCCAGTCTAAGTTTAGGTCGCCTAGCAGGATGGTTTCTTGGGGTAGGTTGATTGTGGCCCATTGTAGTATCTCTTCTATTATAGGCGAGTTATTTCCTGGAGGAATATAACTGCAGAGGATGTTGATAGCAGGATGGTTTCTTGGGTAGGTTGATTGTGGCCCATTGCAGTATCTCTTCTATTATAGGTGAGTTATTTCCTGGAGGAATATAACTACAGAGGATGTTGATAGCAGGATGGTTTCTTGGGGTAGGTTGATTGTGGCCCATTGTAGTATCTCTTCTATTACAGGTGAGTTATTTCCTGGAGGAATATAACTACAGAGGATGTTGATAGCAGGATGGTGTTTGGGGTAGGTTGATTGTGGCCCAATTACAGGTGAGTTATTTCCTGGAGGAGTATAACTGCAGAGGATGTTGATAGCACAATGGTTTCTTGGGGTAGGTTGATTGTGGCCCATTGTAGTATCTCTTCTATTATAGGTGAGTTATTTCCTGGAGGAATATAACTACTGAGGATGTTGATTCTCTTTTTGTATTTAAGGGACATAACGGAGCCTAATGTCTCTGCATTCTGGAATTTGGGAAGTGGGGTTTTAGTGGTTGGAGGTTGAGTGTATTTTTAAATAAGATTGAAACTCCACCTCCCTTTTTGGTACCTCTATTTTGCCTTTGGATGTTATAGCCTGGGGAAAGAATTTCTTTGTATTGTGTGGCAGGTTTTAGCCAGATCTCTGTAATGGTTAGTATGTCTGGGGAGTAGTGGGATATGAATTTGTGAATGTCATGTAGTTAGTTGGATATACTACGTGTGTTTCTATTGCTAAGTAGGTCTGACTTGTGTTTCTGGGAAAGGATTGGGTTGCTTGGATCTGGGTTCGGGTGTATGTCCCCTGAGATTAGTAGCCATTTTCTGAGGAATAGTGTGAGTTTTATGGCATAGGCTATATCTGTGTTTTTGGGTACTGTTAGCCTTTTGTGAGGTAGTGTGGTTGCTGTTTTGTGTATGTAGAGTAATGAGTTGTTATAGTGTGGAGCATATTACTATATTTGTGTGAGGTTGTGTTTGTGTGGGTGTATGTTATGTGGTAGGTAGTGTTGGTATGTTAGAGTGCATGGATGTGGTGTAAGCTAGAGTGGTGACTGTTAGTAGTAGTCCTAGTATGCCTTGCATGATGTGGGTGGGGTGTACAGAGGAGGTTGTTGTGAGGTGGAGGGTGAGGTGTGGAAGTGGGGGTGGATTTGATGACTGAGGGGTTGTAATAGGCTGTTGTGGAGGGGGTGGGGATATATGGGCTATAAGTGTAGGAGCACTGGGGGTGGGTGAAATTTGGGGGCAAGGAGCAGAATGAGCCCAGATGAAACCTATCCGTAACAGCAAGAGCTTGAGCAAGAAGGTAGCTTAGCCTAAAGATAAGGTAAGATTCAATAATAATTAATCTGTGGTTAGCTGCCCTAGGAAGGAGTGGCAAGTTGGAACTATAGAATGGGGAGGAGTATGTGTTGACTAAATATTCCACTGAGTGGCCAACTTTATTAAAGCTCTCCAAGTTAGAAGCTGAATGGATCTCAATGCAGCTGTGCTCACCTCACAAAGATGGGTCACAAAGTAAGAGAAAATTGTTAAAAACAAATGCAATGACATTCACCTAATTAATTCTACTGGAGGGCTTGTGTTTACAAGTTGAGATTTCCCAGGGCTGATTTGAGCTTTAGCTGAAAATTGGTTCAGAACCGAAGGCGGTTGGGGGGGGGGGTGCAATCCCGAGGCTTGTGGATGGCCCGAGCAAACTGCAAAAAGAGAAAAACAGGAGTGTGAGTAGTACAGTTCTTGGAGAAATGGAGACAGTTGGGAGAGTAGAGGATATTAGTCAGAGAGTGATGGAAGGATTCTCAGAAGACAGAGTTGGTACAAGAGATGGTACAATAAGTAGGTACATAGATAAATGTCTGCGGAAGAGTAAAGAATCGCAAAGAATAGGAAACTGTGCCTAGGCAGATCATTAGACAAATTTAACAATGTACCAAGTGTAACAGGTTAAAGTAGCACCATAGTTAGGTAAGATACTGGCTAGAATGTGTAACAAATGCTGTGTTTCTGCTTTTCAAATACCAAATAAACAATTGCATGTTTTTTCTTACAAATTCCAAGTATGCTTCTGCTTATAAAATCAGTTAAAACTGTAGAGTTCTTCGTGTATCACTGTTGCAGTCATTACATTTGGGTAATCTGCTGGCAGGTTGCCCTCAGTCGGCCTGAATCCCAAAGTCTTGGGTCCTGCGTCGGTTGCTGTCTCCTCTTCCATAAATTCAGGTCGTCAGGGGTATTAAACATGCAGCCAACGCCATTTTCTTTAGTCTTTCTTGCTACGCGGTGCCCGAAGCAGAAGCATTTTGCAAGTGCTGGTCGGCTGACTACTGAAATATTCGCTTTTGAGTTTCAGAACCGAAGTCTTCACTAAAGCCAAGTACCCCATTGGGGAAACTTTTTTCTTGCTCCATACCGATGTCAGAAAAAGTTAATAATTGTATTACTTGTGGGAAGCAAATACCTCATAAGGATTTCCATTTATACTGTATTCCTTGCCTATGCCCTGATCACAACGTGCATGGCTGTCGGTTTTGTGCTAGATTTAACCAACGCATTATTAAGCGTCGGTATATTTTTGCCTCAAAGTATTTTAGAAACAGATTTAACAACCCAGAAATGTCTTCGGATAGCAATCAGACTACCGGAGTACATAAAAAAATGCAAAGAAAAGGACAGAGAAAGGCAGTCGAGATCCAAAACCAACGAAGCTTCTCCTAAGCCAGTCGCCGGTACTCAGTGAGGTGCTTTCGCAGCCCCTGATACCCGCTACCTTCGAGTCAGGCCTCTACCGATGCCCATGTGGAGTCAAGCATGCCGCAGGATACTAATTGTATTGGACAGACGGATGTATCTCCCTCGGATGGGTCTGAAGTCGCTGAGCAGGCACCGGCTTTTGAGGGTGTATTCAGACCTCAACATTTGTATATCAAACCGACGACAGCTGCAAAACCAAAGACAAAAGCAACTTCTAAAACTAAAAAAACTGACACATGAGCCATGTGCACAGGCCTCTATGCCTAAAAAAACAGATGATCAAAATGGCTGAAGACCTTATTACCTTGATCAGGAGTACCCATCCCCCTCCAGATAAGAGGCCTAGGCAAGACACTGATTATGAATCTTCAGATCCAGTTTATATTTCTTCTGATTCCTCTTCTGATCAGGAATTTCCTTCTCCCTCTGCACAGGCCTTTGGCCATTCCCCCTGTTTTAGACATTTTGGATGATGTGTTTTCGGAGTCCAGCTTGACCCCTGACTCCTTACCTCTGGCTCCCAGTAAGCCTGACAGATATTCAAGGGTCCCTGACTCGCATCAATTTTTATTTAGAAACCCTGCTGCTGATCCTGAAACCATTTCACAGGGTCCAGAGGGAGTTAAGGCCTCAACAGCAAAAGATTCAAGGGCACTGGACAGATGGGGAAAAAAGGTTTATACATCTGCAACCTTGGCAATAAGAGCCTTAAACTTCAATTTCATATGCTTAAGTATCAACATGTTATGGGATTGCTGAAACAGAAAATGATTTCTGAATGTGCAGAAAATAAAGAATTGCAGGAATTATTGCATGCAGCTGAACAGGTTGGAAAGCATACTTTGCAATGTGGTTTTGACTCCGTAGAGGCCTCCTGCAGGGCCGCAGTTACTGGATCTGTGATTAGGAGGCATGCCTGGCTAAAGGAACAGAATTTGCCTGATCGTGTTAAAGCTAAATTGCTAGATGCACCTTTACAGCATGATACTCTGTTTGGTATTAAGGCAGAAGAGGTTTTAAAGAAAATGGAAGACTAAGCTAAATCTATACAAACTGTTAGACTTCTTACAATTGCAGCCACCAAGATTCAGTAGACACTGGCCTACAAAGAATTGGTCCTTTGCTGTGTCAGACAGAGCTCAAAGGGGCAAATCCAGATGCCCTAAGGGTTCCAGATACCAGGCACAAGATTCATACAGGTCAAAGCAATGGGATGCTTCTACCTCCAAATCTGGAGGAGATAAAGGGCAAACCTACAGAAAACAAATCCCAATGACTTCCCTCAACCTACACCAAGCACTTATCTTTTGGCAGCACCCTTGGGGGGGGGGTTAGCACTTTTTGCTCAAAATTGGCAGTTAATAACCCAGGACAAGTGGGTACTAAACATAGTATCAGAGGGATACAGATTCCATTTCCACACACTGCCAATGGCAAACGGTTGGCCAGACCTGCCCAAAAATCAATGGGCAGAGGCACATAAACAGGTTACGTCCCTCATGGATATGGGGGACATTCAACCAGCACCAGAACAGGAAAAAGGAATACTGGATTTATCAATTTTGAACACATACCTGGACATTCCAAAATTCAAAATGCTGACTTTGCAGCAGCTTCCCATGCTGGGCAAGAATGCTTGGCTGGTGACATTAGACCTAAAAGAGGCATACCTGCATGTCCCAATAAGACAATCATGCAGAAGATACCTCAGATCCAAGACTGGCTTAATGCATTACCAATTCTCTGCACTGCCCTTTGGCTTATCTACTGCGCCCAGGGTCTTCACAAAGTGCCTGGTACCAGTAATTGCATTTTGCAGACAAAAAAGTATACAAATATACCCTTACTTGGACAACTGTCTCATTCAAGCAGAGAGCAAAGACATTCTTCTTCAACACCTGGCGTTTGTGAAAAGGCTTCTAACTTGCCTAGGGTACACAGTAAACGAAAAGAAATCCCAATTGGTACCCCCTCAAAAGATAACATTCCTGGGTGCAAGCTTGAATACAACTGCCCAGATGGCTTACCTCACGCCAGACTTGCCTAGGGTACACAGTAAACGAAAAGAAATCCCAATTGGTACCCCCTCAAAAGATAACATTCCTGGGTGCAAGCTTGAATACAACTGCCCAGTACAACTGAAGTTTTTGAAGGAATGGGAACGTTTCATTTCTAAATCCAACCAAAAGAATGCCGTAGAACGGAAATGCAGTACTTTTCTTTACACAAAACCACGAAGGTGACACCAACGAACTTCTTGAACGCTTTTATTACACAACCACATGCGTTTTGGTCCTGATACAAGACTTCATCAGATAAACTGTTATAAAAACACTCTGCTTTATACTTTATTAATGCCACAATTAACCAATAAAATTCAAATTCATTTTAAAAACCAATGAGTTTTTCTCCATTAATATACATTCTAATCACTTTTCAGAAACTGAATATTTAAAAACAAAACTCTTTTTAAAAATCTGTTTTACTTTTGAAGTATTGTTTGGAAGTTGACTTGACATCATTTATTATAACTTTGGAAAGTTGTTCATTTAATTTAATGTAAAATAAAACTTTATATATATTTTCCTTTTCTGTACATGTATTCGAGCTTTAAAACCTTAGTCTTGTACCTCTAGTGTCCAAAGTTATATGACATACTAATTCTCTCATAAATGAGTTGTTTAAAATTACATATCCATAAATAATTAAATAAATAAATAAATAATGATTAAATAAGAGTGAATAAATAAATAATTAAATAATTAAATGCACCAAAATTGTTGTTGTTCTATCAATGTTCCTATACCTTTTGAACTGGAAACAACCCAGTGTGTGTGACTAAACTTTGTTGCTTCATTTTTAATATTGGTCCTATGGATACATTTTCATTTAATCCAGGCTTTTACAAGCATTTTAAAAAGACTTGCCACCATAATTCCAGAGCTTTCCTATAATCTCTTCATAAGCCTCCACATCGTCTTGTTGCACAACAAGATGTGAGGAAAGTCGAATTATGGTGGCAATTCTTTTAAATGCTTGTAAAGCCCTGAATAAATAATGTATCCATAGGACCAATATGTAAAATGAAGCGGAACAAAAGGTCTCAGCACTGGCAATTGTTCAATTCACATAAGGTATATAGGAACATTGATTAGAAGAACAACAATTTTAAGTATTTAATTGTTTAATTGATTTATTTATTCACTTATTGTAATCATTATTTATTATTTATTTAATTATTTATAGATATGTAATTTTAAACAACTCATTGTGAAATTAGTATGTCATATAACTTTTGGACAGAGGTTTTACAAGATTTTAAACTTCCGTATGTACAGAAAAGGAAAATGTATAGGGATTTTGGGTGAATTAAATGAACAACTTTCAGATTATAATAATGATGTCGAGTCAGACTCAGGCTATTCAAAAAACACTGCAAATATTTTCTGTTTTTAAATATTCAGTTTCAGAAAAACAGGGGTGTATATTAATGGATGTGGCTCATTGGTTTTAAAATGGTGAATTAATTTGTGCATTAATAAAATGATATAAAGCAAGTGTTTTTATAACGGTTTATCTGATGAAGTCTTTAAACTTGGAGTATCAGGACAAGGGTGTTGTGTAATAAAGCTCAATATTCGTTGGTCACTGCTAGGTGGCGTTGATGGGAAAGGTACATTCCGTTCTCGACATTCTTTGGTTGATTGGTGATTAGTGAAAGCCGCACTTATTCTTGGTTTGTAACATTTCATTTCTATTACGGATATAGAAAAAATACCCAGAGGCCCACAAAAAATAACATATAAAAATTCAAGAAACCTGATATCACTACTGGAAAATCAACCGATGAAGAGGATTACTAGAAATAAATTAGGTGCCCCTTACAAATGTGGTAGTTGTGGTCAGTGTCATTCCATTATGAACACTGACCGATTCTACCTAGAAAGTAGAAATAAATGGTTGGTCAGTAGGGAATATTACAATTGTGATTCTAAGGGACTTGTTTATTTAGCATCCTGCACACTGCAAATCCTTCTATATATAGGTAAGACAGAGAAACTCAAAGGAGGTTATGAACATTATGTATGAAATATCCACCAAAAGCGACACTAATGCACTTTATAAACATCTGAATATATGTCCAGAAGCTACATTTCACGTTTTGTATTAGAACAGGTTAGAAACAGATGGCAGGGGAGGGCCGTGGGAAGAAAAAGATCCAATTTAGAAATTATGGTGGCAAGCTAAAAGCTTAGATGCCAGTTGCCACCCTGGATTGAATGGAATATATTTCCCATAATGCCAATATTAAAACTATTAGGTCATGAGAACTCTAAAGTCCATTGATGGTTATTTAAATATATAACCTAGTATACAACTTCAATACTCATAAACATATCTACCACCAATGAGTCTAAAACATTCCTATTTCTGTTATTCATATACATAAACAACATATTTCTCTATAATATTTCATTGAGATTTCAAAGGTATTAAAAAAGAGTTCTTTAAATATGTTTTATTAACTTCCATGAAAAGGGTCTACCATGATGATGAATTTTAATAATGAGTTGTATTTATTGTGTATATTTATTAATTATTCATTATTAAGTTTTGGCTACATTAAGAAACAACATTGAACATCTATTTTTTTAATTTTAGGACATGATAATTACTTCACACACATTTAGAAGTATTTTTAGTGAGGTTTTCTGAAATAAAATTACTGTTTCTAAAACTCAATGTCGTTAGGGTGGATGATGATTATTCTATGAGGCTGAACTTGCCAAAATAACACGATTGGTTGGTTTTTCAAATTCATTTTCATTAAATGATTATTGGTTTCTAAAATAAATTAATTATATCATATGAGATATATAATCTGATTGGTTTAATACTGCTTGTCTAGTGAAGTCAAACTTTTTGGCTAAAAGTAGAGAACAGCGTACTGTGATTAAATAAAGAAGCCCGTTAATACTTTTACTTAGGAACTGCAATATTCCTAAACTTGTTTTTGGACTTTATTTCCAGCTTGGAGATAACAACTTCTCTGCCGTTTTTTCTAGCGATTAATTTTGGTTGTTCCCGTGGTTTATTGGTTGGAGTTATCAGCTATTAATTCGTGCTTCTTTTAATTTGATTCTGGGGTTTACCTCTGCTACCTTGGCTGTGCCAAGAGGCTTTTAAATTGTCAATTTCATATATACTTAAATATCAACAATATAATGTCACTGCTAAAACCACAGGAAATGCAGCTATTAATTCTGAATGTTTACGAGAAAACAGGAAATGCAGGTTATTGCACAGCTGAACAAGTGGAAAAGGCATACTTTTGCAATGTGGTTTTTGATTCTACTGAGGCCTCTCTTTCCGGGGCCGCTGTTACAACTCTGGAAATACATCATTGAGAGGCATGCTTGGTTAAAGGAACAGAAGTCTGCCTGATGTGTTAAAGCAAAATTATTGGATGCTCCATTACAGCACATGATACTTTGGTGTTAAATGAAGAGGTATTCTGAAAATGGTGGAGGATAATGGCGAAATCTATGCAGACAGTAAAGAGATTTTTACAGGTTAGGTACCCAGATTTAGCAGAAACACACTTCTAGAATTGGTCAGCACTTTTCCAAGTGTCAGACAGGCCACAAGAGGCAGATGGGCAAACGCCCTAGAGGCAGGATCCCCACTGACCCCAAGGCTCTGTACGAGCCCTAAACAATGGGGATGCTTCCTGCCTCCAAGCGGGAAGAAAAAATCCTACAGCCATTATAGAACAGTCCCAATGACTTTCCACTGCAATTCCAAGCACTTATCCTTTGGCAGCACTCCTTAATGGGAAGATTGTACTTTGTTCACAAAATTTGGCACATGATCACCCCAAGGACAAATGGATCTTGAATATTGTTTCTCAGACTATACATTTCTGGATTCCACTTTCACACCTACCAAAGACAAAAGGTATGCCAGACACACTGCTCGATCAATGGGCAGAGGCACAAAAGCCGGAATTTCTGTCTCTCGGGACACCTTGAAGGGCTATTCAGCAAGTACCACAGCAAGAGCAGGGACAAGGGTTTACTCTACTTTCTTGGTACCCAGAAAGGACAATTACACTGGAATGACCAATACTATACCTGTCTATTCTAGAAACTGCTTTCTGGACGTTCCAAATTCAAAATGTTGACACTGCAACAACTTTACTGCCCATGCTATTATGGGCAAGAAAGGAAGCAGCTAGTAACTTTGGACCTCAGGAGGCATACCTGCATGTCCCCAATCAGACAATCTTCACGAAGATACCTCCAGATTCTTAGCTGGCTCAATACACTACCAATTCTCCCCGCACCACTTGCTTTGGCTTATCTACTGAGCCCAGGGTCTTTACAAATGCCTGGCACAATAATTGCATTTGCAGACTAGGAATCTAAATATATATCCCTATTTGGATACAGCTGCCTTGATAGAAAAGCAAAGAGAGCAAGGGCATTCACTAAAGCATCTGGCATTTGAAAAATGATTACACTAATTTGCCCTAGGGTACACAATAAAGTCTGAAAAGAAATCAAAACTAATTGCCACTCTCAAGAGAGATAATATTAAAATGGGTTACCAGAAGCAATACAACTGCCCAGATAAACCCCGCTCTCCGCCAGACAAACAAGGCAACTGACTTCCCTTAGCTGAAAAAGTGGCAACAAACCCGGTTACCTGCGAAAGAATTTCTGCGGGTTTTGGGCTATCATGGCGCTCTGCATTCTGCTAATTCCATATGCAGACTGCATATGAGGCTAATGAGTACATCTAAAAAGTGTTTGAACTCAAGCATTGCCACATTTGACGCAAAGCATTAGTACACCTCATTCCACCTGCAACAGGAGTTTCGATGGTAGGCCTAGGCCTGTCTACCACAACAAAGGTTAACCATTCACTTTACCCACAGCCAGAGCAGACACCCCAGATGAATCCTTGAAGGATTATGCCTGGGGGCCCATGGCAGGAAAATGTATTTCAGACGCATGGCCACTTAAAGCTAATGCATCCGCTACGCCTTATCAACTTAAAGAGATGCTAGCTGGCACCAGAGGAAATGCCCTAACAGCCTTCAAGGAGTCTACTCCATCAGGACAACTGTTGATAATGGCGGACCAATGACCAGTCATGGTACGCCGACAAAGCAAAGAGACACATTCCCTACCCACTCTGCAAGGCAAAGCTTCTGACTTTGTGGAACACAACGCATTGACTTTATCAGAATGCATCTGCAAGCACAATTCCCCTGCCAGGAAAGACCAAATACTCCTGGCAGGCTGAGGCTAAGCAGAAACCTCACTGGACCCTCACGATGACAACTTAGATCCACAAGTCTTGCAGCATGATAACAAGGAAATACAGATGCCCAAACATAGAATCTAATATTTGCACTCCTCTGACTGCCCAACTACAGGAATTCTGCACAGGACTATGTACAAACAAGCATGGAAGGTGGATGCCATAGTCATTCAGCTGGAAAAAAGCCTTAGTGTGTACCTTTCCTCCACTGCCCTCTCCTCCACAAGGGCACTCCTAAAGGTCAGACAAGAGAGCCAAAAATGATATTGATTACCCACAGACTGGCATAACGCCAGCACTAGTACCCAATCCTAAAGAAGCTTGTCTCGGGAGGGCCCGACGCCCCTGGGACTTTACCTTAAATTCCTCATCTACTTGACCCAACAAAAACAATCAGATCCTCTTATGACCAACTCAAAACCTTATAAATCTGGCATGCGCAGCGTATACTCTTTTCTTTACTCAAGAACACACCTCTCTCTAAAGCGGATTATGAATTGTTATTTTGGAAACCAGGAGGGCCCCAGCACCAAGAAAATCTTGTAAGAAAATGGAAGAGATTCTACTGCTTAGAGACCCAGGCACAAGGAATTGACACGCTTCTTCCAAATGTTTCTAGTAGTTTACAATACATAACAGCTGAGATGCTGTGGACAAAGAGGCCCTATCCTTCTCATCAATTAAGATCACATGCCTCTGGGCCATTTCAGCTCATTGCAATGCAGAACCACCTATTTTCACCATCCCACTACTGCCGCAGCAGGTACCTCAGAGGGCCAAAACACAGACCCCAAGGAAGCACAGATGCCCATTGGACCTCAATTTTGTCTTGGAAAGAGCTCACTGCCTCCTTTTGAGCCAGCCAATACACGGCGGATAAATTCTTATCGCGGAAAACAGCTCTGCTCTAGCAATAACTTCAGCAAGAAGAGTCAGAGTTACAGGCATTAATGGCTGTGGAACCTTTTTTCATTTTTTATCCGGACAGGGTTTCTTAAGGAAAACCAACATTTATGCCTAAGGTAGTATCCAGTGTGGCTCTTAACCCAAAACCCTTCATTTGCCTACCCCTTTTTTCCAAATCCACAGAATAAAGGGAGAGACTTCTGCATTCTTTGGACATACACGACAGCTACGCTTCTACTTGGACAAAACTAAAAGCTTTCAGAAAGACTGAGCAACTTTTAGTGGCATATGCTGCAGGATCACAAGGAAAGCTTCTCAAAGCAGACTATTTCAAAATGGATAGGACACTGCATTCGTTTCTGCTATTCACAACATGGCAAATCAGTGCCTAAGGGCATTACCACATTTTACCAGGCCAGCCACCTCAGCAGCCTTCAGAGGAGTACCAACCAAGGATATTTTGGAGGCTGCAACTTGGACTTAGTGCACACTTTTACAAAGCACTACCACTTACCTCTTTACTCTAAATCCAGAGCAGGCTTTGCCACTGCAGTTCTGCAGGGCCTCATAGCCACTCCTAATTCTATTTAGACCCAGCCGCTCAACCTCAGCTTTGGGATTCAACCCAAGTGTAATGACTGCAACAGTGAAACAAATGAACATAGTACAGTTGTGTACTTACCATAAATGTAGATGTTAGAGTGTATTCACTGTTGCAGTCAGGTTCCACCATCCCCCTTTCTTTGCTGGGACTTGTCTGTATTTCTCTATTCTATACAGCCTATGTGGTGTGTTTGCTTGTAGATGAAGGTAATGTTTGTTAGTGCATGCTTTTTTATAAGCAATGTCTATAGCCTACCCTTTTGGGGGCACCTGACATCTGGGGCAAGAAAAACTGAAGAAATAGCATCGGCTGCATCTTTTATACCCTGGCACTGACGTCAGGGAAGAGGTGACAGCAACCCCGGACCAGGACTTTGGAATTCAGGCCGACTGTGGGTAGCCTGGGAGGATAACCCAAGTGTAATGACTGCAACAGTGAATACACTCAACATCTACATTTATGAGGTACACAACTGTATTTTCTACTACCTACACCATGGTAAACCTGTCCCAAGGGCATTAGGTCACTCCACTAGAGCTGCAGCTACTCAGCAGCCTTTCTCAGAGGAGTACCAACCAAAGACATTCTAGAGGCGCTACTTGGAGTTCTGTTCACATTTACAAAGCATTATCATTTGCCTCTACTCTAAGTCCAGGACAGGCTTTGCCACTGCAGTTCTGCAGCTTAAGCCGCCTAATGCTGTTTAGCTCCAGCCTCCCAAACCCTAGCTTTGGGACTCTACCCAAATGTAATGACCTGCAACAGTGAAACACGAAGAACATAGTACAGTTGTGTACATTTACCATAAATGTGGATGTTGGTATTCTGAGTCAGGTTACCAACCCCTTTTTACTGCTGGAACTTTTCTTTCCTTCTCTGATTTATACAACCTATGTGGTGTATTTGCTTGTAGATGATATTTATATTGCTGAATATATTTTTTATATTATATATATATATAAATTTTGGCTACCCTTTTTGGGGCACCTGACATCTGGGGCAAGAAAAACTGAAGAAAATGGTGTATGCTCTGCTTTATACCCTGACCCTGCGTCAGGGAACGAAGCAGCCGCAGGGCCGATTTTGGAATTCAGGCCAACTGAGGCAACCTGCCAGCAGGATTACCCAAATGTAATGACTGCAACAGTGAATACACGCTAACCTCTACATTTATGGTAAGTGTACACAACTGTACTTTCCCTAGTCATCAGGATCCTCAAGAGAAGTGGTATGGATTTTCCCAAGGACTGTACAATGTCTTGAAGCCTCATCAGATATCCTTCTGTTCATCTTTGCAGTATTCCTTACAAAGTTGCCTTCTGCCTTCCAAGGCAGCCTAACATCGGCCAGTATGTCAAAGTCTTTAAGTAATGTGCTGTAATTCTGGCGTAGGCTGCTATCAGATGAGCCATAAAGTGACACACGTGCACACCATCCTCAGAACAACCAGCCCAGATCGTCCCAGATGTCATTCTACGCTGGAATTGTTTTCTTCAATAAAGATAAGTGCCCCATTGGGGAATCTTGTCTTTTCCTGCTGGTTTCTCTTGGTTGAGGTTAATGTCATCCAGGAAAGGGAATGTGACAGTGGGCAGATTCCACACAACCCAATCCCAGTGGTTTCTGTCTGGCCCCCCCAAACCCCAAAACTGTTCAGTTTCTCAAACTTTGGGCCCAAGACCCTTCATGAGCTTTCATCCCTCACTATTTACTTGGAGAAGCAACAACTTAAACTCTTGCTAAAACCACGATGAAAGGTTCCTCTGTCCTGACTACTGAGCCTACTAGCGGAAGAACAAAAGACCTAGGCCGGCGGCTGCCCTCCGGACCTTTCTCAGAGGCACTTGAGAACTCAGAGACACAGTAATTTGGGATCCAGATCCACAGGCGGAGCCTGTTTACAGGCTGCTTTGGAACTGGAATATGCATGTCCAAGGGGGCCTGTCAGCCATCTTTCCTGATGTCTAGGGGAACCTAGGCTCATGTCTGAAGGCCCAGGAGGAATCACCCAGATTGTGATGAGAGAGGATGTTGAGTCAGATCTGATGGTGCATAGGCCTACATCCTGCCCTCCTCTTTGCAGGGATGGATACTCCTGCGAGAAAAACAGAAAACTCATTCCTTTCCCTCATCAGACCCTCGGTCAGAATTTACCCAGGGCCTGTTCAGGACCTTCATGGCCCAGAGGCCTCCCTCAGGCCAGACTGCTTCCTTTTGCCAGCCCTCCCCACAAAAAGGGCCTGAGCACAGACCACTTCAGAGGAAGACAACTTCTGGTGAGGACAGTGACTCTGCTTACTCATCACAAATCCCTTCCCCTTGGACTCGCTTCCAAAGACTCCAATGGGACAGAATACCAAATGCAGGAGATTTCCTCTGGTGAGACCATCTCAAAGATGAAATAATTTTAAATGAGACTGTCATAAATGTCTGAGGTCTAAAAGTGGTATTACAACCTTCTTCAGGTGCTGATTCCTAGTCCTTCTGCCATCCCTCCAGTTTTCCAGCCTTTTGGATGCTTGCCCCCAAGTCTTCACACCCTGACTCTCGGCCTCAGGCCCCTAAAAGCAGACAGGTTTTATCAAGTGCCACAGGAATGCAATTTCCTTTTCAAGGCCTCTGTGGTAGACCCTCTGTAATTTCCGTAGCCTCTGATGAGGCAGATCACTTCCCCCTACCTCCCTCTACCAGACAAGGATAGTAGGCAACTGGAGAAGTATAAAATTTATACTTCAGCTACTTTAGCTTTCAGAACCTTGAATTATCAGATCCATATGACTAAGTAAATCTTGGAACTTAGGTCACAACTATCAAGATTGTGCCTGACATGCCAGACTGAGAATAAAGCCTTGGCATCTTCTCTTATTGGCATGCTCACAGGTGGCCAGACAGACATTCCATGAAATGAGTGAGTTTTAGGCCCTTTGAGTGCCTTTTCCCTCTTGAAAATTTCCCCGAGGAACCCCCCTGAACTCAAAAAGGGAAATCCCTTTAAAACCCCATTTGGGCCACTCGTGTTCGCCCCCAAAAAAGCAAAGGGGTGCCTTCCTTTGGCCTCCCGTCCTAAATTTTTGGGCCCCAAACGGGCCTTGCCCAGGCTCCAGGTTCCCCTTTCCCCCCCAAAAAAAAAGACTTTTTTCTTCCTTCTCCCCTTCTAACATTTCCCGAAAAAGGGTTTTCCCCCATTTCCAGCCTTGCTTTTTTTTTCCCCTTTCCTTTCCACCGGTAATTTCCCCCAAGAAATTGGGTTCAGATCTGTGTTTTTTTCGGAAACCTCCTTTCCCTCCTGGGGGTTCAAACAAACTCGGGGGCTAAAAATTCCAAAGGGGATGGGCCAACAGAAAGGGAGGAGTTGCTCAAAAAACCAAAAAAGGAATTTTTAAAAATTTGGGCCCCCGGGGGCCAAACCCTTATGGGCCTGACTAAAGGGGAAGAAAAAAACATTTAAGCAGGCGTAACCTTCTTTTTTGGAAAAAAATTTAACTAAAAAAAAATTTTTTAAAAAATGGTCCGTAAAACAAGACAAGAAAAAAAAAAAACCCCTACCAAACCCCCTTTCATGCGCTAAAAAATTTTTTAGAAGAAAAGTTTTTTTCCAAAAAAACCTGCTCCTGAAATTCACTTTTTTCTTGGGAAAAAAAAAATCGGAAAAAAAACGAAAAAAAAAAACGCCCAAATTTTCCAAAGGGAATGGGGACCCCCGATCATTGGTTCTTTTTTAGGGGTTCCCATAACTCAATCAGACTCCCCTGAGTCTACTACATCTGATACCGACTTAGATGAGTCGGATTTGCCCCCACGGTTCCCTCCTGAGGATGTCTCCTTTTCAGACATCCTTGAGCTCCTCAAACAGAGGGGGAATTGGCCTCCATTGACCCCTCCGAGGATGAGTCTGTATACCTGGAGGCTTTTGATCCCTACCTCCACCTCCCAGGTGTCTCGGCCTTTCACCCACTTCTATGCAGGTAGTGGCTCGGATACGCATGGCTCCAGATTCTATGGAACCTGTCCCCAGGAGACCATCCAAATTCATCCGCGCCCTTCGACAAACAGTTCCTTTCCAAGGGTGTCTCTGTGGATGCTATGGTGGTGGCGGCGCTACTAAGAAGGAACTGGTGGATCTTTCAGTACCTGTCCATCCTCCCAAACAAGGGATCTTGAGGACCATGGACAGGTATGGAAGCGGATGTTTTCTTCTGGACGACCTTTTTGTTATGTGTTCGCTGAATTATCTTTGTCACTTCACCAGGCTTCAACTAGGATATTCTCAAGGAACTCTGTGAAGTAGTCCAGGATCCTTCTGCTGCTGGGGCTCAAGAAAAGATTGCCTCGCAGCTTGCAATCCTGAATTCCATACCTAACTCCTCCATGCGGCTCATATCCTATGCATTTATGGAGCGTGAAGGCCTTGAGGCACAGGAGTTGCTCTTAGACGCCAAGCCTGGATGCTGCTTTGTAATTCCTTTTAAGTGGACCCTTTAAGGCCCTCCTTCACTATACCCCCTTTGATGGTTCGGGTTTTGTTCGGACCTCAGGTGAAGGATACCTTGACCAGGTGAGCAGGACGGTAAAACTCTTTCTGCCGTTGGAGTCCGACTTTTCCCACTCCTTCTAGACCATATCCCAAGGGTCAGAAGGGGAAGATGTGGTTCCAGAAGCCCAAGGAGCTACACCGACGACGCGGGTCAGCTTCTACCCCAGAGGCAGAGGGGTAACAATAGACGCCGCCTCTAGAGGCAGGGGGGTCCTCAGAACCAGGGCAACAGGGAGTCTCTCTTTCCTGAGAAGCCCTTTCAGCATCCCTGAGGTGTTGCCCAATGTCCACCCTTGGAGGCAGTCGGGAAGGATTTCACTGCACCCAGTAGCCTGGCAATCCTATCACAAGAGATGTGGGCTAGGTCGATCATATCCGAGGGTTACAAAATCCTCTTCAAAGGTTTCCTCAGACTCTACAATCCCTTCCAGACATCTCACCCGGTCAAAGTGCTGGGATTGCAGAACAGGAGGTTTCAAAGCTCCTGAAAAGAGCCGCCCAGACGGTGCCGCAGACCAGGTAGGATCCGCGTCTACTCGAGATTCTTTTGTCCCCAAAAGGACGGGAGATTGGAGACCAATATTAGACCTGAGCAATCTTAAACAGATTTGTCAAGAAGGCAAGATTCGATGGTCACGCTTCAGTCCATTCTGCCATTTCTGGGCAAGGACAACTGGATGTGCTCTATAGACCTTCAGGATGCGCATCTATCACATAAAGATTCACAGACGCCTCCAGAAGGTTTCTCCGCCTCGCTAGGGACCAGTCATTACCAATTCAGAGCACTGCCCTTGGCCTCACTTCAGCCCCCAGAGTGTTTACCAAATGCATGGCAGTGGTCACAGCTCATCTGAGACGCAAGGATTCCAGGTGTTTCCCTACTTGGACGACTGGCTCCTCTCCTCGCCACCACCAAGTGTCAGCTTCTTCAGTCCAGAGACTACACTCTACAGCTTTGCAGGAGTTTGGGAATTTCAGTCAATTTCTCAAAAATCTTCTGCTGCCTTGCCAATCTATCACCTTTATAGGCTTAGAATTAAACACCGCCAAAATGTTAGCCAGACTAACAGATCAAAGAATTCTGGACATCCAAAAATTGCTCGGCTTCTATTGCAAAGCAACAAGATCAAAGCCAGATTTATAATACTGAAGGATCTAGGTCTTATGGCTGCTGCCATTGTTCTTCTACTCACTGGCTCGCCTTCCACATGCGCCTTCTGCAGTGGATGCTATTCACGCAGTGGTCGTCGCCTACAGTCTCCCGATGAGGCACGCAAATCTTAGTCACACAGTCGCAGAGCTCATCTGAACTGGTGGATATCTTCCTTCTTCTTCATCAGGGTCGATTCTTTATTCCCCTCCTCCAGTTGCCACAGTCACTACGGATGCCTCTCTGATCGGGTGGGGGCATTATCAGGGCAGGATGGTTCACGGACGGCAACCCATAGAATACCATCTGCACATAAATGTCCTGGAGATGAGAGCAGTGCTTTAACGCTGCAAGCCCTCAACGACTTTCTTTCCCACGGGACTATTGGAGTACAAACGGACAACATGTCCGTGGTCTGGCAGCATCAACAAACAGGGCGGACCAGGTCCTATCCGCTATGTCGAGAAGCTCTCAGACTTTTGCAATGGGCCATCTCTTCTCAGCGGTTTCTGATAGCAACGCACATCCTCGCAGGTCCAACCTATTATGGACAGGCTGAGCAGATCCATTCTGATGCCTCACGAGTGGTCTCTCAATCAATCTGTAGTGGATCAGATATTTCTGAAGTGGGGCACTCCTTGTTATGCGATCTTTTGCTACTCCTCAAACAACAAGTGCCCGATTTTTTTTCACTCTCTTTCCTCTTCCAGGCCAACCCCTGAGAGACTCTAACCCAGGATTGGCCCCGGGACTTGTACGCTTTTCCTCCTCCCTTTCCCTTGATTCCACAAGTCATTCAGAAAGCCACCGCTTTGAGAGCCAAGTTGATCCCTCATTGCCCCATATTGGCCTTCTACAAATTTGGTTTCCTGCCTCTGCATCGTCACCTTCTGGTGCAGCCCTGGCATCTGGACCCAGTTCCGATCTCTTGATCCACCTGTCTGTCAAGCAGCACCGGCCATTCATTCTCTCAACCTCACTGCTTGGTTGCTCCACTTCCTTCCCTAGCCAGGTTACCGATGATTTCTGACTCAGAGACATTTTAGTGTCTTCTTAAAGTCAGCCCACTAGGACTGTTTATGCTAGCAAGTGGCTTACATTTTTCTATTTGGGCAAATTCCAGAAATATTGATCCCTTTTTACTGCTCCTGTACATTCTGTTTTAGATTTCCTATGGAGGTTTTCATTCAGGATCCTCGGCCATCTACAGTCAAAGTACAACTGGCTGCTATTTCCAAGTATCATGTTGGCTTGCATGACAATAACATTGTCTCAAGGATTATGCAAGGCCTTTCTGAGAGGAGTTTTTCCTAAACCACCTATAAAGCATCCTCCTCCCTAATGGGATCTAAACTTAATGTTGGCATCCTTGATACTACCTCCCTTCAACCGCCTGCTTCATGTTCTTTGAAGGCTATTGACCTGAAAAACTATATTTTTACTGGCTGTCACTTCTGCAAGAAGGGTTTCCGAGATTCAAGCTCTGCATTCGTCTACTATTTGGTTTTCATAAGGACAGGGTATCATTAAGAACTAACCCTTCCTTTCTCCCAAAGTCGTGTTTCAAACCAATATTAACCAATCTATAGATCTACCAGTCTTTTTCCCCAAACTATTCCGCAGAGCTGAACAGAAACTGCATTTTCTGGATGTCCATCGCCAGCTCAGGTACTATTTGTATAGAACTAAACAATTCAGAAAATCGGACCAATTATTTGTCTCCTATGCAGAAAAACAGGATAGGTCTTCCAGTTTCTAAAGTGACTTATCCAGATGGTTGACTTCCACCATTTCCTATGTGTACTCTCAGAGGCAAAACAGCTATCTTCTAAGCCAAAGCACACTCAACCAGGAGTCTATCCACTTCTGCAGCTTTTCAGGATAGACTACCCATTGATACCATTTGTGCAGCAGCTACTTCTGGGCCATACCTTGTCTCTCATTACAAGTTGGACTTGGCCTCCAGAGATAGGGCCAGTTTTGGTTCCACAGTTCTCAAGAGTCTGTTCCATTGAGCCACCCAGGATACAGGTGCTAGGACGTCTCATCCAGCAGATGATGAAGTAGATTGACAACTTAACATTTAGAAGTTATGTACCTACCATAACGTGCCCATGTTAGTTGTCTTCTCTCACTTCTTTCTTGTAATCTCCCTCCCTTCCCTGGCCTGACAGATCTTGGAAGAGTTCCTTATTAGGTTGTTTCCTCCTGAGCCTTCATATGAGGACTTCTATTAGGAACTTGTGTTCCTAATCATGTTAGGATAGTCTTTAGCAGGGTAGGTTAGCTACCAAACGAGATCTAAGGTAGTTCCGCCTTGCATCATGGGATATAGGGTTGCCTCGAGCTGGTAAAAGGAGTTCTCGCTAAAGCAAATGAAGTCGGAGCCGAGGATCGCTCAACCCATCCAGCAAGAAAGAAGGCTAGAGAAGACAACTAACATGGAACGCTATGGTAGGTAACATTAACTTTGATCATCGAAATTGAATTAAATCAACCATTGTAAAGAGTATGTGCTCAGCTCATATTTTGTTTTGCCTTACGCGACATTATTTTAGAAACAAAATTTTATTTTCGCAGTCCTCACCAAAATATTTAAATGTGTTTAAGCGGTATAGTCCCTAAAATTAATATAAAATTCAATGTTTTCAATGCAGCCAAATTAATCAATAATTAATAAATATATTAATAACAACGTACAATCATTATTAAAAATTCATATGCACTCTCGCTATGGAAGTTGACAAACATATTTAAAATCCTCTTAATACCTGAAAATGATAACATGTTGTTTATGTGATATGAATAACAGAACAGAATGTCAGATTCACTACAGATATGTTTATATTGCGTTGTATACTAGGTTATATATTTAACAACATGATCAATGTGACTTTGAGCCTGAGACCTTGCCTTACTGTCATGCAACATCATTCTCTCCAGGCGGCAACCGGCATCTGCTTGCTGTCACCATTAAATTCTCAAGCTCGATTTTTCTTTCACTTGGTCTCAGCTTAACCAGCCTATCGATAGAAGAATGCTTCGGACATTATCTCGTGACGTGCATGGTGCGCGTATTTTCTGCGGACTTCATAATGTTCCAAATCCTCTTTGGAGCTCCTTCCACCACTATGGTGAGAATTGTACCCAGTCAAGACGCGAATGTCCTCTTTGTAATCACCAATATGTACTGACCAACCATTTACTTCTGCAGTTGAATTTATGTCAGTGTTCATAATGCAACGACGACTGAATAACTGGCTCATATTTAGCACCTAATTTATTTTTAGTAATCATTTTTTCGTTGATTTTCCAGTAGTATATCTCAGGTTTGTTGAATTTTTATATGTTGTTTGTGGCTCTGGTGTTTTTTATATTCAGTAGAATTTAGGCAAACGTTCCCATTCCTTCAAAAACTTCAAGTTTTTGAAGGAATGGGAACGTTTCATTTCTATTACGGATATAGAAAAAATACCCAGAGGCCCACAAAAAATAACATATAAAAATTCAAGAAACCTGAGATCACTACTGGAAAATCAACCGATGAAAGTTACTAGAAATAAATTAGGTGCTTACAAATGTGGTAGTTGTAGTCAGTGTCATTACATTATGAACACTGACAAATTCTACCTAGAAAGTAGAAATAAATGGTTGGTCAGTAGAGAATATTACAATTGTGATTCTAAGGGACTTGTTTATTTAGCATCCTGCACATACTGCAAATCCTTCTATATAGGTAAGACAGAGAGAAAACTCAAAAGGAGGATTTATGAACATTATTATGAAATATCCACCAAAAAAGACACTAATGCACTTTATAAACATCTGAATATATGTCCAGAAGCTAAATTTTGCCTTTTTGTATTAGAACAGGTTAGAGCAGATGGCAGGGGAGGGCCATGGGAAGAAAGAATCGAATTTAGAGAATTGTGGTGGCAACTAAGCTTAGATGCCAGTTGCCACCCTGGATTGAATGAATATATTTCCATAATGCCAATATTAAAACTAAGGTCTGCGAAACTCTAAAGTCACATTGATGGTTATTTAAATATATAACCTAGTATACAACACAATATAAACATATCTACCATAGTGAGTCCCAAACATTCTATTTCTGTTATTCATATACATAAACAACATATTTCTCATAATATTTCATTTGAATTTCCAAGGTATTAAAAAAGGATTTTAAATATGTTTTATTAACTTCCATAACGAAAAGGGTCACCATATGATGAATTTTAATAATGATTGTATTTATTTATTAATATATTTATTAATTATTCATTATTAAGTTTTGGCTACATTAAGAAACATTGAACATCTATTTTTAATTTTAGGGACCGTAATTACTTCACACATTTTAGAGTATTTTTAGTGAGGTTTTTACGAAATAAAATTTTGTTTCTAAAATAATGTCACGTTAGGGTAAGATGAATTATTCATGAGGCTGAACTTACATAAACAACACATTGGTTGGTTTTAAATTCATTTTCATTAAATGATTGGTTTTAAAATAATTAATTATATCACGTAAGATATATAATCTGATTGGTTTAATCTGCTTTGTATCTGATGAAGTCATTTGGCTAATGAAGACGAAAACGTACTGTGAAAATAAAGACGTTAATGCTTTTACTCGAACTGCAATATTCCTAGCTTGTTTTTGGACTTATTTCCAGCTTGGACTAACAGCTTCTCTGCCCGTTTTTTCCAGCGATTCATTTTGGTTGTGTTTATTGGTTGAGTTATCGCTGGTAGTTGCCTTTAATTTGATTCTGGGTTTACACCTCTGCTACCTTGGCTGTAAGGGCTTTAAATTGTCAGTTTCATATACTTAAATATCAGCAATACTTAATGTCACTACTAAAACAGAAAATACTGACAAATTCTGAATGTTCTGAAAACAAGGAAATGCAGGATTTATTGCATGCAGCTGAACAAGTGGAAAAGCATACTTTGCAATGTGGTTTTGATTCACTGGAGGCCTCTTGCAGGGCCGCTGTTACAGGCTCTGTCATTCGAAGGCATGCTTGGTTAAAGGAACAGAATCTGCCTGATCGTGTTAAAGCAAAATTATTGGATGCTCCATTACAGCATGATACTTTGGTGTTAAGGCAGAAGAGGTGTTAAAGAAAATGGAGGATAAAGCGAAATCTATGCAGACAGTAAAGGATTTTTTACAGGTTAGGCCACCCAGATTTAGCAGAAACTGGCCTTCTAAGAATTGGTCCTTTCCAGTGTCAGACAGGCCACAAAGAGGCAGATACAGACGCCCTAGAGGCAGATCCCAGCCCCAAGGCTCATACAGGCCTAAACAATGGGGTGCTTCTACCTCCAAAAGCGGAGAAGAAAAATCACAGCCATATAGAAAACAGTCCCAATGACTTTCCACTGCCAATTCCAAGCACTTATCCTTTGGCAGCACCCTTAATGGGAAAGTTAGCACTTTGTTCACAAAATTGGCACATGATCACCCAGGACAAATGGGTCTTGAATATTGTTTCTCAGGGCTACAGGTTCCACTTTCACACCCTACCAAAGACAAAAGGTATGCCAGACCTGCCACTCGATCAATGGGCAGAGGCACAAAAGCAAATTTCATCTCTCATGGACATGAGGGCTATTCAGCAAGTACCACAGCAAGAGTAGGGACAAGGATTTTACTCGCTTTTCTTGGTACCCAGAAAGGACAAAGCCTGGAGACCAATACTATAACTGTCTATTCTAAACACTTTTCTGGACGTTCCAAAATTCAAAATGTTGACACTGCAGCAACTTCTGCCCATGCTGGGCAAGAAGGCTTGGCTAGTAACTTTGGACCTCAGAGGCATACCTGCATGTCCCAATCAGACAATCTTGCAGAAGATACCTCAGATTCATAGCTGGCTCAATACACTACCAATTCTCTGCACTGCCCTTTGGCTTATCTACTGCGCCCAGGGTCTTCACAAAATGCCTGGCACCAGTAATTGCATTTTGCAGACTGAGGAATCTAAATATATCCCTATTTGGACGACTGCCTTATTCAAGCAGAGAGCAAGGGCATTCACTAAAGCATCTGGCATTTGTAAAATGATTACTAATTTGCCTAGGGTACACAATAAACGAAAAGAAATCAAAACTAGTACCCTCTCAAGAGATAATATTCGTGGGTGCAAGCTTAAATGCAACTGCCCAGATGGCTTATCTCACGCCAGACAAACAAAGGCAACTGACTTCTTACTTCGAAAAGATGGCAACAAAAACCCAGTTACCTGCAAGAAAATTTCTGCAGGTTTTGGGCTTCATGGCATCCTGCATTCTGCTAATTCCATATGCAAGACTGCATATGAGGAAGCTACAATGGTATCTAAAAAGTGTTTGAACTCAACATTGCCACAGCCTGGAAACATTAATTACCCTCATTCCCTGCCTGCAACAGGAGTTTCGGTGGTGGGCCCTGGCCTGTCACCACAACAAGGGACAGCCATTCACTTTACCCACAGCCAGGCAGACACTAACAGATGCATCGGATTATGCCTGGGGGGCCCACATGGCAGGAAAATGTATTCAGGGCACGTGGCCCGCAAGCTAAATGCATCTTCATATCAACCAAAAAGAGATGCTAGCTGTACAGAATGCCCTAACAGCCTTCAAGGATCTACTCCATCCAGGACAACTGTTGATAATGACGGACAATACTACAGTCATGTGGTACATAAACAAGCAAGGGGGCACACATTCCTACCCCCTCTGCAGGCAAGCCATGACTTTGTGGAACACAGCATTGACTTATCAAGTGCATCTGCAAGCACAATTCCTGCCAGGAAAGACAAATACTCTGGCAGACGAACTAAGCAGAAACCTCATGGACCCTCACGAGTGAAAACTTAGATCCACAAGTCTTCAGCATGATAACAAGGAAATGGGAATGCCCAGACATAGATCTATTTGCCTCCCCTCACAACTGCCAACTACAGAGATTCTGCACAAGGACTTATTACAAACAAGCATGGAAGGTGGATGCTGTATCATTCAGCTGGAAAAAACCTTAGTGTATGCCTTTCCTCCACTGCCTCTCCTCCACAAGGTACTCCTAAAGGTCAGACAAGAGAAGCCAAAAATGATATTGATTGCCACAGACTGGCCACGCCAGCACTGGTACCCAATCCTAAAGAGCTTGTCTCGAGGCCCAGCCTGGACTTTACCTTAAATTCCTCATCTACTGACCTAACAAAACAATCCGATCCTGCACGGCCAACTCAGAACCTTAAATCTGGCTGCATGGCAAATAATATAAACACTCAGAACACACCTCTCTCTAAAGCAGTTATGGGTGTTATTTTGGAGGCCAGAAGGCCCAGCACCAGAAAATCTTATGCAGAAAAATGGAAGAGATTCTGTGCTTAGAACCAGGCACAAGGAATTGACACGCTTCTTCCAAATATTCCTCAGATTTTACAATACATAACTGAGATGCTGGACAAAGGCCTATCCTTCTCATCAATTAAGATCCATGCCTCTGCCATTTCAGCTCATTACAATACGGAACCACCTATTTTTTCACATCCACTACTGTGGCAGTACCTCAGAGGGGCCAAAAACATAAGACCCCCAAGGAGAGCACAGATGCCCACATTGGACCTCAATTTTGTCTTGGAAAAGCTCACACTGCCTCCTTTTGAGCCAGCCAATACAGCCGAGATAAAATTCTTATCATGGAAAACAGCTCTGCTCCTAGCAATAACTTCAGCAAGAAGAGTCCGAGTTACAGGCATTAATGGCTGTGGAACCTTTTATCATTTTTCATCCGGACAGGGTTTCTCTAAGTACGAACCGAACATTTATGCCTAAGGTAGTATCCGGTGTGGCTCTTAATCAAACCATTCATTTGCCTACTCTTTATCCAAATCCACAGAATAAAGGGGAGAGACTTCTGCATTCTTTGGACATGCACTGACAGCTACGCTTCTACTTGGACAAAACTAAAGCTTTCAGAAAGACTGAGCAACTTTTAGTGGCATATGCTGCAGGATCACAAGGAAACGCTCTCTCAAAGCAGACTATTTCAAAATGGATAGGACACTGCATTCGTTTCTGCTATTCACAACATGGCAAATCAGTGCCTAAGGGCATTGGGCCACATTTGACCAGGGCAGCAGCCACCTCAGCAGCCTTCAGAGGAGTACCAACCAAGGATATTTTGGAGGCTGCAACTTGGACTTAAGTGCACACTTTTACAAAGCACTACCACTTACCTCTTTACTCTAAATCCAGAGCAGGCTTTGCCACTGCAGTTCTGCAGGGCCATATAGCCACTTCTAATTCTATTTAGACCCAGCCGCCCAACCTCAGCTTTGGGATTCAACCCAAGTGTAATGACTGCAACAGTGAAACACAATGAACATAGTACAGTTGTGTACTTACCATAAATGTAGATGTTAGAGTGTATTCACTGTTGCAGTCCAGGTTACCCACCCACCATCCCCCTTTCTTTGCTGGGACTTGTCTGTACTTCTCTATTCTATACAACCTATGTGGTGTATTTGCTTGTAGATGAAGGTAATGTTTGTTAGTGCATGCTTTTTTATAAGCAATGTTTATAGCCTACCCTTTTAGGGGCACCTGACATCTGGGGCAAGAAAAACTGAAGAAAATAGCATCGGCTGCATCTTGTATACCCCTGGCGCACTTGACGTCAGGGAAGAGGTGACAGCAACCGACGTCGGACCAGGACTTTGGAATTCAGGCCGACTGTGGGTAGCCTGCCAGCAGGATAACCCAAGTGTAATGACTGCAACAGTGAATACACTCTAACATCTACATTTATGGTAGGTACACAACTGTAGTTTTCTACTACCTACACCATGGTAAACCTGTACCCAAGGGCATTAGGTCTCATTCCACTAGAGCTGCAGCTACCTCAGCAGCCTTTCTCAGAGGAGTACCAACCAAAGACATTCTAGAGGCTGCTACTTGGAGTTCTGTTCACACATTTACAAAGCATTATCATTTGCCTCTACTCTAAGTCCAGGACAGGCTTTGCCACTGCAGTTCTGCAGAGCCTTATAGCCGCACCTAATGCTGTTTAGCTCCAGCCTCCCAACCATAGCTTTGGGACTCTACCCAAATGTAATGACCTGCAACAGTGAAACACGAAGAACATAGTACAGTTGTGTACATTTACCATAAATGTGGATGTTCGAGTGTATTCACTGTTGCAGTCCAGGTTACCCACCCGCCGCCCCCCTTTTTACTGCTGGAACTTTTCTTTCCTTCTCTGATTTATACAACCTATGTGGTGTATTTGCTTGTAGATGATATTTATATTGCTGAATATATTTTTATATATTTATATATATATATAAATTTTGGCTACCCTTTTTGGGGGCACCTGACATCTGGGGCAAGAAAAACTGAAGAAAATGGTGTATGCTGCTGCTTTTATACCCCTGACGACCTGACGTCAGGGAAGAGGCGACAGCAGCCGACGCAGGACCCAAGATTTTGGAATTCAGGCCGACTGAGGCCAACCTGCCAGCAGGATTACCCAAATGTAATGACTGCAACAGTGAATACACTCTAACATCTACATTTATGGTAAGTGTACACAACTGTACTTTCCCTAGTTATCAGGATCCTCAAGAGAAGTGGTATGGATTTTCCCAAGGACCGTACAATGTCTTGAAGCTTCATCAGATATCCTTCTGTTCATCTTTTGCAGTATTCCTTACAATAGGGAGTTGCCTTCTGCCTTCCAAGGCAGCCTAACATCGGCCAGTATGTCAAAGTCTTTTACTACGGTAAAATGTGCTGTAATTCTGACGTAGGCTGCTATCAGATGCAGGCAATAAAAGTGACACACGTGCACACCATCCTCAGAACAACTTCGCCGTCAGCCAGATCGCCAGTCCCAGATGTCATTCTACTGCTGGAATTGTTTTCTTCAATAAAGATAAGTGCCCCATTGGGGAATCTTGTCTTTTCCTGCTGGTTTCTCTTGGTTGAGGTTAATGTCATCCAGGAAAGGGAAGTGTGACAGTGGAAGGTAGATTCCACACAAGGGCAGCCAATCCCAGTGGCTTTTCTGTCTCGGGCCCCACCACGACCACAAAAACTGTTCAGTTTCTCAAAACGTTTGGGCCCAAGACCCTTCATAGCCAGCTTTCATCCCTCACTATTTACTTGGAGAAGCAACAACTTAAACTCTTCGCTAAAAACCACGATGAAAGGCTCCTCTGTCCTGACTACTGAGCCTACTAAGTGGAAGAACAAAAGACCTAGGCCCGAAGCGAAAGCTGCGCCTCTCCCTTCGGACCTTTCTCAGAGGCACTTGAGAACTCAGAGACACAGTAATTTGTGGATCCAGATCCACAGGCGGAGCCTGTTTTACAGGCTGCTTTGGAACTGGATATATGCATGTCCAGAGAGGCCTGTCAGCCATCTTCTCCTGATGTCTAGGGGGAACCTAGGCTCATGTCTGAAGGCCCAGGAGGAATCACCCAGATTGTGATGAGAGAGGATGTTGAGTCAGATCTGATGGTGCATAGGCCTACATCCTGCCCTCCCTCTTTGCAGGGATGGATACTCCTGCAGAGAAAAAACAGAAAACACATTCCTTTCCCTCATCAGACCCTCAGGAGTGGCAGAAGTTTACCCAAGGCCTGTTCAGGGCCTTCATGGCCCAGAGGCCTCCCTCAGGCCAGACTGCTTCCTTTTTTGCCAGCCCCCCTCCCCACAAAAAAAGGGCCTGAGCACAGACCACTTCAGAGGAAGACAACTTCTGGTGAGGACAGTGACTCTGCTTACTCATCACAAATCCCTTCCCCCTTGGACTACGCTTCCCCAGAAGACTCCAATGGGACAGAATACCAAATGCAGGAGATTTCCTCTGGTGAGACCATCTCAAAGATGAAATAATTTTAAATGAGACGGCTCATAAATGTCTGAGGTCTAAAAGTGGTATTACAACCTTCTTCAGGTGCTGATCCCTAGTCCTTCTGCCATCCCTCCAGTTTTTCCAGCCTTTTTGGATGCTTTTGCCTCCAAGTCTTCACACCCTGACTCTCGGCCTCAGGCCCCTAAAAAGCCAGACAGGTTTTATAAAGTGCCACAGGAATGCAATTTCCTTTTCAAGGCCTCTGTGGTAGACCCCTCTGTAATTTCCGTAGCCTCTGATGAGGCTTCTAGATCACTTCCCTCTGCCTCCCTCCTACCCGTAGACAAGGATAGTAGGCAACTGGAGAAGCTGGGTACGAAAATTTATACTTCAGCTACTTTAGCTTTCAGAACCTTGAATTATCAGATCCATATGACTAAGTAAATCTTGGAACTTAGGTCACAACTATCAAAGATTGTGCCTGACATGCCAGACTGAGAATAAAGCCTTGGCATCTTCTCTTATTGCTGCATGCTCACAGGTGGCCAGACAGACATTCCATGAAATGCAGCTATGATGTATTCGAGGCCACTTCAAGAGCTGCAGCTTCTTCCTCTGCATTAAGAAAGTTCACCTGGCTGAGGCTTCAACCCCTCCCTGAGGACATCAAAGCGAAGCTTATGGACACTCCCCTTGACAGCACTGCTTTATTTGGCAAACTATCTGCAGAACTGTTCAAGTCCCTGCAGGAAAAGAGCAAGGAGCTAAAAGACCTTAAACATATCTTGGTCTCTCCAGTGCCTAAATTTCATAGGAGCTACCCTGGGAAACAGCTCTTTGCCTGCAGGCAATCTCAGCGTTCCCCCCCATTCCAAACCCTCCAAAGGGAGCAAGAAAGCACATCAGTTTTCTTCTTCCTCTGCTCCCCAGTTGGCTAAGCAGCCCTTTCCTGATAAATGGGCTCTTCCTCCTGATTCCTCAGCAAGTCCTTGCTCCCCTTCCCTGTCCTTGCACCTTCCCCTCTCCTTTCCTACCTGGTAATCTATCACTCAAGACACTTGGGTCCTCAGCATCATAAAAAAAATGAATAGTTTATGGTCTGGCACACAATACCTCCTTTCCAGTGGCGGCTGGGGACTTCAAATCAAAGGGGGGCTGCAGGGGACAGCTGAATGAATGGTGCCAATGGGAAGAGGTGTGGCCAACTAGAAAGGGGAGGAGCTATGCTCAAAACCACAAAAAACGGAACTTTAAATATGCTGCCCTGGGTGCCAAACCGTCATTATGAGAGTCCAATCAAGACAAAATGAAGTGTAGAAGAAACAAAACATTGCAATGCATTGGCTGTATGACTGCTTACTTAATATCTAGATGTAAACAAAAAGGTTGTGAGACATGAAAAAATAAATTACTTTTTAAATACATTACTGGAATGCCAGTCAAAATCAAGTACAAGAAAAACAAGCAACACTCATCTCAAACCACTTCTTGCACTGCAGTTCTAATTATAATTTATATTCAGCTTTATATGAAAATGTTTCTTATCCAAAAAGACCTGCTGCCTGACAACTATCTACTTGTTTCATTGGGAAAACATGATCAGAGTAAAAAATGAACAGCAAACAAGAAACAAGCTCAAGATAATGTGTGCCTAAAGGATTACTGCACAAGTTATGGACCACACACGATACATTGGCATTCTGTTTAGTTTATGGGTATAGCCTGCAGTGATGACTGCAAGGCTCCAACAAACATAATGAGCTTTTTAAAATACTGTAATTCTGTCCTTTATTACAAATACTGTCATCTGCATTTCAATACCCAAGGCTTATACGTTATCTACTTATGCAAGTATTCTCTGCATGGCAACAGCAAAAAGGCTTTCAATGTTGATAATTCTTTAACAGTAAGCTTACTTGCATCTTACAATCTCAAACAAGCTTACCTGATGGTCATGAAATCATTGTTACTTAAACATAGAACAACAGGCACTTTCTGAATAATGCTTGTTTGCTTGTGTCTTTTGGCTTATCCCAGTTAGGGGTTGCCACAGCAGAACTCCAGTCCGCTAACGTTTGGTAGTGGATTTTTACGTGCCGAGTTACCAGCTCTGACGCACAACCTACAACGAAGGCACGCCCATTCACGCATGCCTCCACACAGAAGACGCTCTAGCTGAGAATAGAGCGTGACAACTTCTTGCTGTGAGGCAACAACGCTACCGCAGCACCACTACCGCAGGTGTAGGCACTTTCTGAATAATAAGCATAATCAACAGTATAAAAATATGACAGAAAACCAGAACATTCTGCAAAGTCAAGCAAGACAGATGAAAAGCCAATGTAGGACTTGTCTACCTAGGATATGGGGGGGGGGATACTCTGCACACTTACACTGCATAACTGCTCCTTGCCTCGTTTGGACACATCCAGAGTCACTACATGGGGGAGTGGGGTCCAGCAAATATGTCACAACTTGAAATGTCTCTGGCTGACTGCAAAGTTCCTGACACATCTGTCATACCTCTCAACCTCAGAGCAAGAAATCTGGACAAAGTCAGGCCCAAAATTAAAGACCGTATTTAAATATTGTTCTTATAAACTTTTTAATAGAATAGTAGGTCTTGCATTAGTATGAATTTTCTGAAGGGTATGAAATCTGAAACTGAAATGTCTGTCATTATTTTCTTACGTCAATCTTTAATGATTTGCCACTAATTAGCCAGAAAAACCACAATTTTATGAAAAATATTTTCTTACGTCAATCTTTAATGATTTGCCACTAATTTGCCAGAAAAACCACAATTTTATGAAAAATGGACCAAAAATGTGATGCAAAAATATAAAATAGCCACACAATACAGCTGGGAACCTGTCAAAGAAGGGACACTTTTTAATATTCGCACTGTTAGTTTGATCAGCTGACAAAATAAATAAATCTGCATGCATTTCTGAAATAAAAGTAATCTATAACTCTGATTATTACAGTTATTTATTAATTGTAAACCCTCCATGTTTTCTTCCAAAATTGACATTTTGAGGAGGGATTAGAGAGAGCAACATTTTGAGCCAAAATCAGGGACAGTTGAGAGGTTTGGATATGCCCAATTCTATAAAGCAAATCTGCACGTACCTCTCAATCTGTTAACGTGGGAAATCTGAACAAGGCCGAATATATTAGAGTAACTTACAAACAGTACTAAAAATTGCTCTTGTATAAACTTAGTCGATAGAACAGGTCTTGCTTTAGCATGCATTTTTCTGAAGGTTATGAAGTCTGAAACTCAATGTCTGTCATTATTTAGTGACTTCATTCCTAAATGATTTGCAATAAAACCACAAATTTTATGAGGAACAAACCAAAAAGAAGAAGCAAAAATCTATTCATTCTGTGAAAATCTGGTCAGTTGAGAGGTATAGTTCAACTGAGCCGGGGCTGTCTGAATTTGCCATCCTTCCACCTCACAAAATCATGGTTGAATGGAATCACCCCCTGCAGCCATTCCAATGTCCCATTACTTGGCTATTTCGCCCCACTTATCATAAACACTGCAATGTGTCTACTGCTTTACTTCTATGATGATTTAGATTTCACTTGTAAGTTTTATTTTATATTTTACAACACAAACATCTGCTAAACAAAGCAATGCAGTCTCACAATGAAAATAGTATTAGCATTAAAACTCTGCCCTTGAAACTCACATTCATTGAAACAGCAGTGAAATCCACATTCAAAGAAAATACATTTGGGTAGTATAAAGATTAACTTTGGCCTGTTTTCAAATGATAGGCCCCTTGCACACAAAACATACATGTGTTGTGTTTTACACATTCCTGAGTGTATTAAATTATATTCCTTGTATAATACAGTACGGTTGTTAGAAGGTGTTTTAAATGTATTGTTTTGAACATTTTTCCAGTAAACAATGAAACAAAATGCATGCACCAGTAGTGAAAGAAACTGCCCAATTGAGAACATTTCCATCATAAAAAAAGTCTACTCAAACTTTTACAATCCACCAGTATCAGTAAATATGCATAATCTCTGCAGAAGTAAGTCATCTAAATAATTCCACATTAAAGAGATCTGTAACTAATGAAGAGTTTGCTGCTAGCAAACAACTTTATATTTCATTGTTTCATCTACAAAGTGTCTGTTGCCCCTGAGGAATAAATTGCCTATATTACATTAAAAAAAATGATAAGCTAGTGATGTTGCAATAGGAAGTGGATGGCAAACTGATAACAGGTTCATAGTTAGTATCTTCGCCAACAAAGACATTCTCAGTACGACAGCATCCACCCCTTATGGGATTAGAACCCACAGCCTTCTGCATCAAAATTAAGTACACAACCTGTTGTGTATTAATGCAAGCAGACTCAGCATAAGCAGCTCTAAACTTCTCTTCCCCTGCAGCTGTCAGCTCCTTGTGAAATCTACTCAATACTCAAATTCACAGCACAAGATATCTGGAAAAAGCCAAAATTTATTGGGAGGAACAAAAGCCCAAAAACCAGGGACACATTAAACATCACTTGTATAATCTTGGAAAGTTGCTAGAATAAAATGTTACCACCATAATTTTACTGCCCAGTCTTGAGCCCAGGTCCCTGTGCAAAACAGTCAAAGCAACATACCACAATGCCAAATCAGCTGCTTTGTGAAAGAGAGCAAGTCTGAAACTTAAATGGCTATCATTTAGTGAATTCGGTTCTCACCATAGCTGTCAACCTTTTAGCACAAAACACCTGGACAAACCCAGTAATGGGGGAATAAAGCCTTCAAACATATTCAGTGAATTCACTTCTTGCCATAGCTGTCAACCTTAGCAGAAAAAAACCTGGATGAAGCCAATAATGGGGAAATACAGTCCCAAAAATAGGGACACATTTCAAATATTCATCTTATAAACTTAAGAAAATTGCTAGAATAAAAGGTTTTGTGTTACTATGTACTTTCTGAAGAATATGAAGTCTGAAATTCAAATGCCTGTCAATTTTATTTATTTAACATTTGTTAACCAGAAAAGTCTGACAGAACAAAAAACTTTCAGCTGAGGCCCAGGAAGAAATAATGCAGACATGTCTGTGTAACATGAAAGGACACTAGAGCAAACCCACACAAACACAGGAAGAACATGCAGAGTCCACACAGAAGGCACCCTAGCCAAGAATCAAACCTGAGAACCTGTAACTGCAAAGCAACATTGCTTCCACTGCACCATCAAATACTCAGAATTCAGATCTCATAGATGTTATGAGGAACAGAAAAAAATATGAGGCAAAAATCTGCAAAGTTTCATAAATGGTGTTGTGTAGGGAATTCAGGCTCTTGTTACCTGCACTCAAGGTATTAGGGTTCAAGCCTGATCTCCAACCACCACCAGGTTACATGTTCTATCTAGCCACTGCAGCTGGGACACACGCGTACGCGCGCACACACACACACACACACACACACACACACACACACACACACACACACACACACACACACACACACACACGCTTTGGTGTAGGAAGTGCACCATGACTCCTCCTCTCCATCTCTTAACAATGAAAGTCACGGTGCTGACTGACACAACAACATCATTATTATCATTACTGGTCTGAGCACATCTATCTTCAAAAATAAAACTACTGGTTGCCTTACAAATTGTATTTTGGTGGTATTCTTGGTACAGAAAAATGTTTAGTCAGCTTGGGAGTTTTATGTAGTAATAATGAAGAAGTGACAAAAATTTTAAAGCTACTGAATAAGGTATTGTCTAACCACTAAAAGGCAGATGGAATAGGCACACATCATTACAAACATATAGGTGATTTGTAATACAAACAGCAATGCAAGGTTCATAAGCCATACCTGAAACTTAGATGTATATATATTGGTATTGATTGACTACCTTTCATTAATTGCTTACAGATGGCCATCACTAGCATCAGGCATGCCTTTAAAAAAAGGGTTTATTTCTTCTGAGGAAAAAAAAAACCCTTCAGATGCAGTTTACTAGGAGGTTTCACCATACAGCAGTAAGTCCCAGTATATGCAGTCATGTGTTTCTTATTTTTGTCTTTCAAAAAAAGCACACACAGAATCACAGACACACACACACCTGAATCAAAGTCCATGAAACAATGATGCCAGCCAAATACATAATCCTGCAGTCCTGAATCAAAGTCCAAGCCAGAATAAATAACAGTCCCTGCAACAGTAAATCCCGCAAAAGTCCAACGGTCCATCAGTCCCTGCAGCAAAGGATACATAATCCTTAGCCACTTCTGGAATATTTGGAGGTACTTGCTGTCTTCTGAATCCGGACTGCTGACGAGACAGTCCGGAGTCTTTGAGCATGCTCCGGACTGGTTCACCAGCAGTCTGGATATCGGGAAACGCGTGTGCGTATGCGCGATGTTCCGGGAGTTCGCGTTTTTAATTTATTTTCTTTTTTAGTTATTTTGTTATTTTCTTTTCTTTTTTGTTTTAATTTTATTTATTTGCTTTTACAGCTGGGAGGGCTGCAGTCCTACAGTCCAATAGCACGAGCCGCCCCTGCTCCTTTCAGGGGTATCCATTAACTCCAAAAGAACAGAAAACACTCTTCCCCTTATTGCAAAACCTGCTAGAACAGGGCACAGTCCAACCTGTGCCCCTTACCCAGAATGGAACAGACTTCTACTGGAGCATGTTCTTGGTTCCTAGGAGGGAAGGCCTGTGGAGACCCATCCTAGACCTCTATTATCTCAACACCTTTATGAAAGTGCCTTTCTTCAAAATGCTATTGTCTCCAGACCCTCTTCCCTCTTATCCTCCCTTATACCTTCCTACCATCCATAGACATCAAGGATGCTTATCTCCATAACCCCATTCATCCCAAATAACAGGAAATTTCCTACATTTTTTTCTGTGGGCTCCTGTCATTTTCAATTTGCTGCCTTACCTTTTGGACTGTCCACTGCACCAAAAATCTTCACAAAATGCAGAGTGCCACTGGTTGCCTTCAGACCCCAGGACATTGAGATCTTCCCTTATCTAGATGACCTATTCCAAGCCAACTCTCCAAGGAGCTGACAAACAACTTTCACTTAGCTATGGCCATTTTGCATTGCCTGGGATTCACCATTAGCTTCCAAAAATCTACTCTTGCCCCATCCCAAGATCATGTCTTTCTGGGGTGCAGATTCCAAACTGACAAAATGATGGTGCCTCCCTCCTCCCCAGAAGGCCCAGGAGACCTCCCTAGTTTTCACAGAGGTCCTCCCCCGCAAGCTCTTGTCTGCAGGGCAGTTTCTACAAATCCTAGGAGTGATGGCCTCTACCATCCCTGTGCTACCCTGGCAAGGCTCCACATGAGGAAATTACAATGGTTCCTGAAATCAGTGGGTAAAGGAGATGAAGGGCACTGATCCTTGCCTTACAGTCCTTTCAACGCCTCCTGAGGCCAGGAAGCGTGCGTATCTACACAGACAAATATGGCTGTTCTGTGGTATCTAAACAAGTGTGGGGGGGGGGTCAATATCCTACCTCCTTTGTAGGACTAGCCTTACAGGCCTGGGAACTAGCCTGCTTTTTGGAAATATCTCTCCAGGTGGTCTGCATCCTTTCAAATCGGAACTCTGGTAGACACTGAGTAGATCCGGAACACAGGCCCACATATTGATGCTTCACAGTGGTGCGTTCCTGGACATTGCCCACCAGTTGCGAATTCCGCAGACTTGTTTACTTCCCCTCTGAACAAACAACTTCCAGAATTTTGTGCCAGAGCACCTCATCCTCTAGCATGTAAAGTGGAAGCCCTATCTATCTCTTGGAAGGGAAGATTTCTTTATGTATACCCTCCCTTACCACTCATCCCAAACGTCCTGTTGAAAATTCAACAGGATAGACCAAAAATCTTGCTGGTGACTCCCTATTGGCCAAGACAGCAGTGGTTTTCCCCTTCTACACTTAGCCAAGGGCAATCATCACAAGTTGCCTCACAGAGTGGACTTACTCGCACAGAATAAGGGCTCCCTCATCCACCCACACCTGGAAACTCTTCAAGTGACCCTGTGTGTGATCGAGCCCTGGTTCCTTTCAGGCATCTTTATTCTAAGGTTGTGCTTCAAGTCCTGCAGGATAGCAGGAAACCCATTACAAGGAAATCTTTCCTTTCCAAGTGAAAGATTTTCTCTCTGGTGTCTTGGTAGAAACATGGACCCACTTACAGTGGATCCCCCCTATGGTTCTTTCATATCTGTGTGAATTGCTCAATGTGGGCTAGCCTATTCCTCTATAAAAGCACATTTGTCTGCCTCTTTCACATCCTTTAGCTTCCAGATTTGAGGCCAAACAATTTCTAAAAGGCGGCCTCCCCATTAGATCTCCCATACCCCATCCCACCCCCCAGGATCTTAACTTTGTGCTAGAGAAACTGAATCTAGCACCTTTCAAGCCCACCTCCTCTAGCTCCCTCAAAGACTGCATCTGGAAAACTGTGTTCTCCTAGTGGCTATAACCTCCGCCAGGTGGGTTTTGGAGCTTTAAGCCCTTACTGAGCTTCCACAAAGACAGTGTTTCCCTTCACGCCAACCTTTCCTTCATGCTTTGGCCTTAAACAAGGCCATTCTTTTACCCCCCCCCCCAACCTCAGAATAATAGTGAGAGGATCCTACATATGCTTGATGTACACAGACCACTCCGGTTCTAACTCCACAAGACTAAACCTTTTAGGAAATTGGACAAACTATTTGTGTCCTTCCACTCCAGGCCTCTGAGATTGCTTGTATTCAAGCAGTCCATCTCCAACTGGATTTCCAGAGCCACTTCTTTCTGCTCTGCCTACCATGGTAAAACCTTCCTGGCTCCATCAAAGCTTACTCTACTCTGGCTGTGTCTTCCTCAGGGGCCTTCTTCAAAGAGCTGAACACTAACTCCACTCTAGAAGCACCTACCTGGACATCTGTCCACACCTTCAGCAAACATTACAAACTGGATTCTACCTCCAGATCCAGGGCAGGGTTTGCCAGGGCCATTCTTCATGTTTTCTTGAAAGTCTTCTGCTATCTCCACCTCCCTTTCTACATGAGCTTTGTTTTTCTCCCTCATATAAAGAATACTGCAAGAGATGAATAGAAGGATATAGATTAGTTAAGTAAGAACTTACCATAACTATAATGTCCTTCTGTTCTCTGTTGCAGTATTCTGTCCCACCCTCTTTCCCACTTCCTGCTGCTCTTAGATGCAGTGATTCTCTTTCCCTTAGACTGTCTCTCCACCTGGGACTTCAGTTTTGAGTATAGTGCTTGTGTACGTCACCTTTATGGCCTACGTCCAATAGCAGTCTGTCAGACGTACCGTGCACCCTACGGTAATAAAAGACTTGGATATACTGTAGGCTGACAGGTCGCCTTGGTGCAGGCATCTCCCTCATGTAAAGAATATTCCAGCAGAGAAGAGCAATACATCTATCGTTATGGTAAGTTCTTACACAATTAATCTTTTTTTCTTATTCTGCCCCTTCTACTGATTCCCTTCTGAAGAGAAAAGGACAATGACTTCTGTGAGTAGGAGGAGTTGGATTCAGTTGAGGATTCCTTGTCTTATTTTTCTCATTCATTCCAGTGTGTGGGGTATAAGCCCAAGGAAGAGGAGGGGAGTGTCTTCCGATTCCTGTCCGTAAGAGGTTTCCTTTAGAAATGCAGTCTGTAGGATGAGGCGACATTTTCACTGGAAAGGTAAACAGGTTTGAGGTATTCAGAAAAGGTATCGTGAGTTGATGTACATGGGGGTCCCTAAACCCTCTACCATCCATCCTGTGCTTCAGACTTTACAGGGATACATTCATTATAACTTCAGTAAACCCATAGACACAACCACTAGCTCTCAAGCCTGACAGGTTCTATAATATATTGTATACTCATAAGACATTCATTTTTTACTGCTGCAGTACTAACTGTATAGGTTTTCCATGATGTGATAATCCTTGGCTATTCCAAATACTAGAGACTTTAAACCCTCCTCCTGGGCTGGGGGATGTCCTGGTCCTGACGTCAGGGACATCTGAGTATAAGGATTATCAGCCAGTGGCATTTTTCCAGCTGTTTTTCACCACTGGAGCGTGAAGCATCCACTCCTGTAGACTGTGTTGGTAGGTCTAAACCAGAGATCTTCAAAAACCTAAGTGCCCTTTTGGGAAACCTTTCCTTATTATATCAGATTGGTTTGATAGGCGAGTACTGTCATTAACACTTGCCTTGACTGTGGAGAACTATTACCACATTAGAACTTTAATTCTCTGTTTGCCCTGCCTGGCCCATAGCACTATGTACCAAACTGTTTCCACTGTGCTTACTTCAGTAAGCGTACTATCCGACATGAGGCTGAGTCTTTAGCTCAGTTTTTAGAAAGAAAAAATTGGTATCTGAGATTCTCTTGCACTATGGTGTCTGCCAGTTCCTTTGTCATTGACCTTACTTCCAAGCATTAGGGGTAAGTGTCTGAAACTTGCTAGGGTGGCATGTGACTTATCTTTGCCGTCAGCCAGTCCACGCAGAATCAGGATTGTTTGACAGCAGACACCTTCGCAATCACTTCCAATGATCTAGGCTGTGTTGGAGGCCTCTGCCAAGTACCCTTTGGAGCCTGATATGCCACCAGGTCCTTCTATGCCCACACAAGTCAAAGGACATGGGTTGCCAGTTGAATCTGAAGATGTTCTTTGTGTTTCACTGTTGCAGTCATCACGCTTTGGTTATCCTGCCAGAGGTAGCCCTCATTCAGCCTGAATACCAAAGGCTTACTATTTCTGTCTCGGTTGCTGTCGCTCCAGGACTGATGTCAGTGGTATAAAAATCAGGCAGCCGACGCCATTACATGAGTCTTTCTTGCAGAGGAGCCCGAAGCAGAAGCAGTTCGCACAAGTGCCGGTCGGCTGCTACCTGAGTTTTCATTTCCGAATTGAAGTTGAGTCTTCTAAAGCTAAATACTCCATTGGGTATCCTTTTTTCTTGCTCTAACAGATGTCAGAAAACGTTAACAGTTGTCTCTCCTGTGGAAAGCAAATACCACAATGAGACTTCCATTCTTACTGCGTCACCTGTTTAGGCCCAGATCATGACGTCCCTCGCTATCGCTTTTGTGCTTTATTCAATGCCAGAACTATATGTCGTCGGGCCCTTATTGTAGCTAAATATTTCTGCTCTCAGTCCTCATATTCCAATATGGCTTCAGTAAGCCATCCGACTACCAGTCTTCTGAAAAAGAGACAGACCGCACAGGTCCAAAACTGCCGACTACGCTTCCGTTCACCTAGTCGTCAGTTCTCCGGTCCTCCATGAGATGCTTTCACAGTCTCTGATGCCTGCTTCTGTGGATTCGTAGGCCGCTACCGAGACCCATTCGGAGTCCAGTATGCCGCAAGACTCTTCTTGGACTAAGGATCCTGTGGATGTCTCTACCTTGGATGGGTCTGGAGATGCTGAGCAGGCACCGGCTTCCAAGGAAGTTCTTTGCACTACTGATACTCGACACAAACCGACTTCTTTCATGACTTCGTTCTTTCTAAAACTTCTGAGTTTCTAAGGCCCAGAGTACGAACTACGCCTAAAAAAACTGCCCAAGCTCAGGCACCTGCTTCCATGCCTCAATCTCAATGCTTAAAATGCCGGAAGACGTTATGCGTATTAGAGGAAGCCAGGCTACACTTCCAAAAAAGAGAGAGACTTGTCCCCAGTAGTTTTATCTGAACAGGAGTCTGAGGACTCTGAGGTTTCTGAATATGAAGACATGAAACCCCTCTCTGCTTATGAAGATTCTGATGCAGAGGAAATCCATTCCTTCTGCCTCTCCTCCCGAAGATTTTTCAATTGGTGAAACCCTACATACTTTAAAGGAGCATTTCCAATGGGAATGTCAGGACTATTCTCAGTCAAAAGAGACTCTGGGAATTCTTAGATTTACCACAGCACAGACCTTTAGCCATTCCTCCTGTCCTGGAGGTTGTGGATGATGTTTTTATGGAATCCAGTTTGACTCCTGACACCCATCGTCCTGCTCCCAGGAAACCTGACAGGTACTGCAGAGTCCGTGACTCTCTCAAATTCCTTTTCAAAAATCCTACTGCTGACCCAGAGGTCATTTCCTTAGGATCTAAAGGAATTAAAGCAACCTCAGCTAAAAATCCCACCCCCCACCCCCCAAGGCAGGGATTCCCGAGCTTTAGATTGATGGGTTAAAAAAGTATACACCTCTCCAACTCTTGCTATTAGAGCACTAAAGTGTCAGTTCCACATGCTGAAATATCAGCAGCATACCACGGAACTACTCAAACAGAAAATATCTTCCTTTCCTGCTTGTGCAGAAAATAAAGAATTACAAGAGCTTATGCTTTCTGCAAGCCAAGTTACTAAGCGCACCATGCAATGTGGCTTTGACGCCCTAGAAGTATCTTGCAGGGCAGCAGTCACTGGTTCTGTCCTTAGAAGGCATGCTTGGCTTAAGGAGCAGACCTTTGCCAGACCATGTCAAATCAAAATTATTGGATGCACCATTGAACAAAGACAATTTGTTTGGCACCAAGGCAGAAGAGGTCTTAAAAAAGATGGAAGAAAAGGCTAAATCTATGCAGTTAAAGACTTTTTACAGGTCCAGCCTCCAAGGTTCAGTAGGCATTGTCCCTCCAAGCAGTGGTCCTTTCCGGCCCCCTCCAGGCCAGCTCAGCCCTGACCCAGGGGAAGCAGACACCCCAGACAGCAGTCCCAGGGAATGCATAGATCTAAGCAATGGAGTTCCTCCTCTTCAAAAAACAGGGAGTGCTAAGCCACCCCCTTATGGTAAGAACTCACAATGACTTTGCACCTCCACTAATTACCTCTGCCCACCTGCTTGCGCCCCTAGGAGGAACACTCTCCTTCCATCAAAAAAAACTGGGCCTCTATTACCAATGACCGATGGGTCCCAGGGATACAGATTTTATTTCCACACACTGCCAACCGCAGAAGGGTACCCAGATCTTCCTCCAAACCAGTGGGCAGAGGCCAAAAAGCAAGTCCTTTCCCTGCTCTCCATGAGGGCAATACAGCATGTTCCTGCAGACCAGATAGGCCAAAGTTTCTATTCCAGACTCTTCCTGGTACCCAGAAAAGAGGGCACCTGGCATCTAATCCTCAATCTATCCATTCTAAACACCTTTCTGGTGATACCAAAATTCAAAATGCTCACCCTCCAGCAGCTACTTTCCTATACTTTCAAAGGATGCTTGGTTAGCCACCCTAGACCTAAAAGAGACCTACCTACAGATCCCAATCTGGGAATCTTGCAGGAAATATCTGTTTCGGGGCAGGATCTATGCACTTTCAGTTCTCTGCACTTCCCTTTGGCTTATCCACTGCTCCCAGAGTTTTCACAAAATGCCTGGCTCCAGCCATTGCTTTTTGCAGACAAAGAAATATTCAAATTTACCCCAACTTAGACGATTGCCTGATTCAGGCCGACAGTCAAGGAAAAGCTGTTACAGCACCTGACCTTTGTGAATGACCTACTGACCTCCCTGGGGTAACACTATCAACGAAAAGAAATCAAAACTAGTCCCCACAGAAAAAAAATTGCATTCCTGGGAGCAAGCCTGGACACAGCATCCCAGAATGGCATTCCTTAGTCCAGAAAAACAAGCCTACCTGACAAGCTACTTCTCTCAACTAGCCACCAGAACCTGGTTATCCGCAAGGAAAGTCCTGCAAGCTCTAGGGTTCATGACATCCTGCATTCTACTCTTTCCATATGCCAGAATGCATATGAGGAAATTACAGTGGTACCTAAAAAGCCTTTATCAACGCTCTCAAGACCTGGAAACTAACCTACCTATGATACCCTGTCTAAGGAAAGATTTTCTTCGGTGCACAGCAGCATGCAACCACAACAAGGGACTTCCCTTCTCACAACCCCATGCTGCCCAGACCCTCCCCACAGACACATCAGACTATGCCTGGGGTGTACACCTGGATGGCAGGTACATTCAGGGCCATTGGAACCCAAATCAAATACATCTGCACATAAACCAAAAACAGATGCTAGCTGTTCAGCATGGCCTGACAACTTTCAGACCCCTAATCTGCCCGGGGCCTCTAGTGATCAAAACAGACACCACCACAGTGACGTGGTATATCAACAAGCAGGGAGGGACTCACTCTTATCCTCTCTGCAGGCTCGCCATGACCCTTTGGCACACTGCCTCAGCCATGCAAATACACGTGCTAGCACAATTCCTTCCAGGCTCCCTAAACTCTCTTGCAGACAACTTAAGCAGAAACCTGCTAGACCCACACAAGTGGCAGCTAGACCACAGAACCTTCAACCTGGTAACCCAGAAATAGGGCACCCTGAAGGTAGACCTCTTTGCCTCCCACTCCAGTCATCAGCTCAGCAAATTCTGCACCAGAGAACCTCACAGCAAGGCCTGGAAAGTGGATGCTCTATCCTTCCAATGAGTAAACCTTTTTATTTATACATTTCCCCCTCTGCCACTCATTTCAATGGTACTGCTCAAACTAAGGGAGGAAAAACCAAGGGCAATCTTGCCCCAGACTGGCCATGCCAGCACTGGTACCCACTGCTGTGCATCCTGTCATCCCTGCCACCATGGCACTTACCTCAGATCCCAACACTCCTGACCCAGAAGAATGGAGAATTCATGCATCCGCAATTGCAGACCCTGAACCTGGCAGCCTAGCTTATTCCCTAACCCTCTCCTCAAGATACCAGCCTAAGCAAACAAGTCATGGATGTTATACATGAGGCCAGATGCCCTAGCACTAGAAAATCCTATGCTGTGTTGTGTTAGCTTTTACCTTCAAGGAAGACAAGACAAATCTTCCTCTCTTTCAATGGTATTTATTACACACGTGTGGGAGCCTCATGGAAAGCACCAGGGAGACTCCCAGAACAAAGGAATGCATAAGCTTATATGCTGTTAATACTGCTGACAGTACAAAAATATAAATTGGACCAATTAGGTCATTATATAAAACAATTAACCAATCAGTGGTTTACCCGTAGGCTTAAAGTAGTTCACATTACTACATCTCTAGGCAGACAAAATTGGATGCATTTCCATATAAGGTACATTTCCTGCCATTAATCAGGCTCTTGTTTTTTAGTACTTTTCCACTATTCACAGTACAAAGTATGTCTTCATGCATGCAGATTGTCACATACTCAATTTCCTTAAACACATGCTTTTGGCCGTTCATATTCTACAATTCCCCATTTGATGCTGTGTAAGCATCACCATTTAGTCTATCATACATTTGCCCTAATTCCAACATGACCATGTTGCTGGTTCCTTCAACATTGTCACACATTTTCATTTCATCATCTACATTTATAGTTGCAGGCATATAAAACTTTGGCACCTTTTTAGTAGTTTTGAAAAACATTAATTTTAAAATCAATGCTTTGATTAGAAACACAACAAGAAAAGCAATAATAGCTAATACTGCAATTAATAAAATCAGCTTCAATAGTCTACCTCCCCAACCTGAAAACAGGTTGGTTAGCCATGCCCATGCTGAGTTATTGGCCTCCTTGGCCTTGGAGAGTTCAGAGACTCTCTGAATCAGTTCAAGATGGCTTTCAATTTTGTGCTGATTATCGGGAATAAACGTACAGCACTCTCCTGGATTAAAGCGCAAGTGCCTCCTTTCACCGCTAGGGTGAAGTCGAGAGCCATACGGTTTTGGAGGACTACAGCTCTCATAGCAGTCAGTTCATCAGTCACTAGTTCTAAAGCAAGAGAATGTGGCATTGCTTAATATTTCAAGCAGCTTGGACAGCTTTTTCAGTTCCCAAATTAATTTTACTGCTCCATATGCTGGAATTATACCGGCCCACGATATGACATCATCACCCAAGTCCATATGAGATGGTCCTTTGGTGCCAGCATGAGCCAAGTCATGATGATAAACCCATGAAGCGTCAACTTGGCCTACCAGATTGGCAGGCCTTTTAACCTCTCAAACGTTCCAAATTTTTCCTTGAGGTACAGTGGATACATGTCGGTTGGCTGGGACTAAATACTCTAAGAAACAGCTATCAGACCAGTCTCCCAGTAGCCATTTATAGGCTTTTCTACCACATATAAAATACAATCCTTCTTCCAAGAGCATAGTAGAAATGTTTGAACACTACTTGGGAGAATACATCATATAAATCTAACTTAAGTCGTGAGAGTTGGGAATAATTTTGTCATTGTAGGGCTATTTTTGAAGATCCATACCTCTTTTGGCCCCAGCATCATTCCAATCGCATTACAGGTCTGCCAGTCTGAATAGTTCTTGAATGGTGCAGATATGGAGGCCCACCACACTGAATAGGAAATAGACCTATTCCGTGCCGTAACGTTAATTGACTGTAAGGCTGTGTAGTTTGTAATGGCACATACTCTGAATTGTTATACTACAGTTGCTTGAGCTGACTTTCTTTATTCCTTTTTGTTTTAGGCATAAAATGCCTTGCTGTCGATATGCCAAAGTCAGAGCTACAGTTCGATTTGAATGTATCTTTTTACACAATCCCCCAGAAATATTAAAGAGGATGGTGGAATAGTTATTAGTAGGTAAAGGACTAGCTGTCAATGGCAGGCAGTCATGTGAAGTGGGAAGAGCTGCACAAATCCAGCAGTCAGAAACATTGAATGTAGAAGCGTAAGCATATTTGATGGCTTGGTAGGTGTTAGGTGGAGCCAAGTAGCTCGTTTGGTATGATGCGTCAATGGAGCAGGAAATAGAAACGGCCACATTAAGAATAACAGTACTACAAGAATGACCAGAAAATTGGCTCTCCAGTATTTTTGTGGAAATGGTTGTTGCGCTTGCGTGGTCTCAGGAGTTTGAAGTTTCCCAAAAGGGTAGATGTTGGGCATCGTCAAGTACTGGGACAGTTCTACTTAGAGTGCGAGTAGCAATGGGAGGAAAATCTGGAGTTGAAAAAGTTAAAGGCTGTTTGTCTTCGGATGGCACAACTTTTTTGACGTGTAAAATGTGAATCCAGGTAGGAGATCTTGTAGTCGCACAGCAAATGACGTTGTCAGAAGAACCAGGATGGGCCCCTTCCAGCGCAGCTGAAGTGCCGTTTTTCTAGAAAAGGACTTAACGTAGACCCAATCGCCTGGTTGTAGGACAAATGACAGGAAGGGATCCGGAAGATGTTGAGCAGCTGCTACTTGTCAGTGGTGAAACTGTAGGAAGGAAACAAGAGATTTGCAGTACAAAAGAATATTATCAAATGCATCATATTCAGAAAGGGGTGGTGGTGGTGTCATGGGCATGCGTAGAGGGCGACCCATGAGAATTTCATGAGGAGAAAGACCCTTAGTAGGATGTGGTTGTGCTCGCGTAGAAAGTAAGGCCTGTACCCAAGTTAGGCCGGTTTCTGAAATAACTTTAGCAAGTCTAGTTTTCAATGTCTATTCATTCGTTCAGTCATACCTGATGCCTGTGGCCTATATGGGCAATGAAATTTTAAAGTGATGCCTAACATTGTACACAATGAATCAACTAGCTGAGTAGTAAAATGTGTCCCGCGTTCAGAGTATATTTGACAGGGGACACCAAAACGAGGTATCAGTTTATAACGCAATTTTTTTTGCAACTGAAATAGCATCATTTGTAGCACATGGATAGGTTTCTAACCACCCAGAAAAACATCAACAACAATCAAAACATATTTAAAATAAGTACAAGGTGGGAGTTCAAGTCCCACTGTAAGGCACAAAATGGTCCCATCGGTTTTGGCACTGGTTGAGCGGGAGCCATAGTGCCTTTTGAAATATTATGCTGTAAACAAATGGAGCATGTGCTCAAGAAATGTTGCACAGAAGCAGAAAGTCCTGGGGCAAACCAATCCTTTTGAATTTGCTTTATTAATGCTTGTACCCCTACATGAGCTGGCAAGTGATATGCTTTAATAAGAGAATTTAACATGGATGTAGGGCAAAGTAAACTGCCATCAGGATGTTGCCAAATTGAATCAGAACGTTTGAAACAGCTTTGAGCCAGCCATGTTTTTCTTTCTGATTCCGGTGCTTCATCTTGTAAAGTTAACACTTGTAAATTAGGCTGCAAAAATTGTCCCTGAAAAGTCTGAGAGAGCAGCCTGCTTGCCAGCCCAGTCAGCTAAATTATTTCCCTTAGCTACTAAGGAGTCGTTGGACTGGTGAGCTGCACACTTAACAGCAATTTCAGAAGGTAGTAACAAATCCTGTAGTAGGTGATCAATGTACAGGTAATTTTTAATAGGTGCCCCAGAGGATGTTAAAAACCCTCTTTCCTTCCATAAGGTACCAAAATCATGAACAACACCATGGGTATAACATGAATCAGTATAGATGGTAACAGATGTCTTTGGCCATTTTACATGCATGTGAAAGCGCCACTAATTCCGCGGCTTGTGTGGAGGTGCCAGGTGGTAACTGTCCAGTTTGTAAGACCTCAGACGGTGTGCAGACTGACCATGCAGCCTGGAGTTCACTAGAATTATTTCGTAAGCAGGATCCATCCACAATAAGAACTAAGTCAGGGTTAAGCAAAGAAACATCATGCAAGTCTAACCTGGGAGAAAGAACAGTGTTAACAAGTACACAGTCATGTGGTTCGCCCTCATCACTAGATGGTATCAAGGAGGCAGGGTTTAGTGGTGGGCAACGTGTAATTTGCATAGCAGGATTACTTAATAAATTTAACTCCTATTTAGTGAGGCGAGCATTAGAACAATACTGAGTTTTTGTTTTTAAAAGTAGTGCTTGCACAGCGTGCGGTACTGCTGGTATAGTGTCATGACCTAGGGTTAATGGTGCTGCTATATCGACCAAAACAGCAGCGGCTGCCACCGCTTGCAAACAAGGTGGATAGCCAGAGGCGACAGGATCCAACTGAGTGCTGTAATATGCTATAGGTCGATAGGCCCCTGTGCGCGCTTGGGCTAGCAGACCCAGGGTGGTCTTGTTTCATAGGTTCATAGGTTTATAGGTTCATACTAGGCTATCTGCCCGAGGGCATTTATAAGCCTAGCCCATAGTTTTGTGGCTTACGCCACCCCTTTAGTTTGGAGAAACTATGCCCATTATTTTGCTGTGCCTCTGTCGAGCAGTGACACTGAGGTAACCCCTGGGGTGTATCTGCGATCTCCCATCCATTGGTCAAGATTCCTCTTGAACAAGGCCAGCGAGGTGCTCTGCCTCACATAAACCGGGATTTTGTTCCACAGCATAGGAGTCTTTGGGTGATGAATCTATCCCTCCAGCACGTCCTATTGATAACCGTGTCGAGGTTTAAGTCTCCGCCCTTGTGGCTCTGAGGGATCTAGATTTTTGAGATGAAGCATGTTCATCAAATCTGGGTTTGACATGGCCTTGTATGTCAGGCATAGGTCACCTCTGAGCAAGCGGTAAGCAACTGAATATAACTGGAGTTCTTTCAGTCGGGCAGCATAAGACAGATTTTTGAGACCCTTTATCCTTTTGGTGAGGAACTTTTGTGGCCTCTCCAGCTGCTGCAAGTGTCGGGTCAGATACATTCCGAATGGGGCATTGTACTCTATCATTGGTCTGATGAGTGATGAGTATAGGGAGACTATGACTTCCCTTGATCTAGATGTGAATCCCTTCATGATAAGGTGGGCAATGTAGAAGGTCTTCCTAAGTACTTTAGCAATATGAGTGTCGAATGAAAGGCTACTTGTCAACCTGGGTTCCCAGGTCCCTAATAACTTCTTCTGTGTTCAGGGGATTGCCACCTATATGGTAGCTAGGGGTAACCTTATTTTTCCCGAAGGGTATGACTATGCATTTCTTGGCATTTAACTTTAGGCCATGGCTCTGGCACCAGTTATCCATTTCTGTGAGACCCTTCTGAAGGATATCTGTGTTGGATGTGTTTTCAACCACGGCCAGTTTGCAGTCATCTGCAAACTTTGTCAGCCATAACCCTCCTGTGTTTGCTTGTACTTCAGAAAAGTAGATGCCAAACAAGAGTGGGCCCAGGACTGAGCCCTGTGGGACACCACTTGTGACGGGCTTTGAGTCTGACATGGCGCCAGCAACTCTGACACTGTGCGTTCTGTCACTCAGCCAGTTTGCAACCCATCTTGTAATGTATGGGTTTACATTTAAGTTGATGAGTTTTTCAATGATACCCGAGTGAGGTATTGTATCAAAAGCCTTCGCCAGGTCTAGGTAGGCTGTATGGACTGCCTTTCCCTCGTCAATGGCCTTGGTGACTGTTTCGAAAAAGTCAACCAAGTTTAAAAGGCATGATCTGCCTTTGACAAAGCCAAACTGGGTTGGATCCAAAGTCTGCAAGTTCCCTATGTCTTTCACAACAAATGAAAACAAATGGTTTAGAGTAGTCTGGGGGTCCCAGGGCAGGTGGGTTTATTAATGCTGTTTTAATAGCCTGAAAAGCATTTTCATGTGCAGGGAACCAAGGCAGAGGATCTGTGACTTCCTTCTTTAGGAGCTGTAACAGAGGGGCCGAAATTTCTGAAAAATTGGGCACCAACTGTCTACAATAGCCTGCCAGGCCGAGGAACCCTCTGAGTTGTCTCTGGGTTACAGGGCGAGGGGCAGTCTGAATGGAGGTGATCCTACTTGGAAGTATTTGACACAAACCCATAGAAATGATGTCCCAGGTATTGTACCTTTTCTTGGCAGAACTGTAGTTTAGATTTATTTACCTTGAAGCCTCGTTCAGCTAAAAACTTTAAAACTAGAAGAGAATCATCTGTGCAAGACTTAGTATCTTGTGAAGCTATAAGAATATCGTCCACATATTGGACCAAAACCGAATGTGGTGGTAACTGTAAATCCTGTTGTCTGTGCATTTCTCTAGAGAATAGGGTTGGAGATTCTACGTATCCCTGGGGTAGTCGGGTCCAAGTATACTGTTGGCCCTGATAAGTGAATGCAAACAAATGCTGACTATCAGAATGCACTGGGATAGAGAAAAAGGCAGATGAAATATCTAAAACTGTGAAACAATGTGCCGTGGGCGGAATACAGCTCAAAATTGTAGCTGGGTTTGGTACGATTGAAAAAACTGGCAAAACAGCTTTATTGACTTCTCGCAAGTCTTGCACAAATCTGTAAGCTTGTTTACCAGGATGTTCTTCGTGTTTCAATGTTGCAGTCGTTACATTTGGGTAATCTGCTGGCAGGTTGCCCTCAGTTGGCCTGATTGACATAGTCTTGGGTCCTCTGTCGCTTGCTGTCCCTTCTTCCATGACATCAGGTCGTCAGGGGTATAAAACATGCAGCCGATGACATTACATCAGTCTTTCTTGCCGCGCGGTGCCCAAAGCAAGTGCCAGTCCTGAAATTTTCATTTTCGATTTTCAGAACCGAAGTTTTCAACTAAAAGCCAAGTGCCCCGTTGGGGAAACTTTTTCTTGCTCCTTACCGATGTCACTAAAAGTTAATAATTGTATTACTTGTGGGAAGCAAATACCTCATAAGGATTTTCATTTGTACTGTATTCCTTGCCTAGGCCCTGACCATGACGTACCTTGCTACCAGTTTTGTGCTTTATTTAATCAGTGCACTATCCGTCGTCTGTATATTTTTGCTTCTAAATATTTCTGTTCTCAGTTTAATTATCCAGAAATGACGTCGGTTAGCCATCCGGCTACTGGAATACCGAAGAAACGCAAAGAAAAAGAGACAGGCCGTTGAGGTCCAAAATGGCTGACGACGCTTCACCTAAGCCAATCGCCAGTTCGCCGGTACTCAGTGAGGCGCTTTCGCAGCCCCTGATACCCACTACTTCTGATTCGCAGGCCTCTACTGAGACCCATGCAGCGTCTGGTATGCCGCGAGATGCTTTACCTATGGGAGCCCATGGATGTCTCTACCTTTGATGGGTCTGGAGCCACTGTGCCGGCACCGGCTTCTGAGGGTGTATTCAGGCCTACAGACTTGCATATTAAACAGACTCCACCTTCTATGCTAAGGCCTAAATCTCGATCTATGTCTAAATAAAACGACGCCCAGCCCACATGATCAGGCCCCTATGCCTAAAAAACAAATTATCAAAATGGCTGAAGATTTAAGTACTCTAATCAGGGGTAGTCAACCCCCCCCCCCCCCTTCTAAGAGGCCTAGGGCTGAACGTGACTGAGTCTTCTGAGCAGGAATCTGTTTCTTCTGACTCTTCTAATGACCTGGATTTGTCCATTCCTACGATTCCATTCCCTCTGCTTCTCTCCCTGAGGATTTTTCTTTTGGGGAAACTTTACATACCTTAAGGGAGCATTTCCACTGGGAAAGTCAGGATTTTTCTGAATCCAAAAAGAGGCTGAGGGATTTCCTTCTTCCTCAGCATAGGCCTTTGGCTATACCTCCTGTACTAGACATTGTTGATGTGTTTTCGAAATCCAGTTTGGCCCCTGATTCCCTGCCCTCCGGCCCCTAGTAAACCAGACAGATACTACAGGGTTCCTGAGTCCCCCAAATTCCTTTTCAAAAATCCTGTTGGGGAACCTGAAACCATTTCTCAGGGACCCAAGGGCATTAAGGCTTCTACAGCTAAAAATCCTACCCCTTCTGATAGAGACTCCAGGGCGCTGGATAGATGGGGCAAAAAAGTTTATACTTCTGCAACTTTGGCAATCAGGGCTTTAAACTGTCAATTCCATATGCTAAAATATCAATAGCATATCATGGGACTGCTTAAACAGAAAATTATGTTGATTTCTGACTGTGTGGAAAATAAGGAATCTGAAGTAGTTACTACATTTGATCTGCAACCTGTGGGTAGTCGGATCCGACCTCGGATCCGAACCGGCAGCTTTCCAAGCTTCAAGATCTGAGCTCCTAGCTCCTCCCCCTACCCATAATCCCTTGCTATCAACCACATTACCTCAGATCGTTTTTTGCCGCAGCTAAAGACGGTTGCTTCTCTGTGAAGAGCTCCTAGCATTTGGTAAGATTATTCCTTTTTCTTTTCGATAGAATAACCTATTTCTTAAATATTTTTTAGTCAAGTACGTGTGTGTGTTTTAACTATCAAACCCTCCTTGTTAAAAAAAAAAAAAAAAAAAAAACTTTTCTCTATAGTTTTAACTTGTCCCCCCCCCGTTTTAGTGTTTGGGTGTGTGTGTGAGAGGATAATGGCTGAATCCAAAGCTATATTTTCAAAGTGTACTGAGTGCGGCCACAAGCTTTCCCCAGCTGATGGCCACACTCAGTGCGTTTTATGTCTGGGGGCAGCACATTTGTCGGAGGCCTGCCAGATCTGTGCGGCCTTCAACCCTCGGGCACTTAGGGACAGGAAGAACAAGCTTATCCTGGCGGGAAAACTCCCTCCGGAATCAGCTTCTTCTTCCTCTCCCAGCCGGGCCCAAGCTACTCCTGTAGCTTCGGCGCCGGCCACTCCAGTAGCTCGGGACTCAACCTCCCTTATCAGGTACTAGCTCTGTGGAGTCTGGGTCTTCTTCCCATAAAGAGAAGAAAAAACATAGAGAGAGGGAAAGTCATTCTTCTAAAAGACGGGCAGAGTCTCATCCCTCTGCTCCGCCTGCGAAGTTGCTGAAGTCCCCTGAGAGGGTCTCCGGATCCTTGCCCTCTCGGCTCCGTTCACCTTCCTTTTCTCCGGAGCCGGAGGAGGAGGATAGGTCTCGCTCGAGGTCTTCGAGGCGGCCTTCTCGGCCTGCCTCTACTACCTCTTCGCGGTCCACCAGAAGCATCTCCGAGGCAGACATGGATCGGATGATGCGAAGATTTTTGCAGACCCAGATGCAGATGGGGATGCTCTTGCCTCCCCCCTCTTTGGGAGGGATGGCAGCCCCCATTTTTGCCCCGATCGCTCCTTCTCCGACCCATTTTCGGGTCTCGGAGTTGTCTGATCCAGGCCCTTTCGGATCTGGGGATACGTCGGCGCCAACAGGGTTGGTATATTCGATGCCGACTATGCCCTCGAGCTTGTCGGATCCAAGCTCTCGGGGCCGAGGGTTGAGCATCGGATCCAAGGGAGTGGTTATGTCTTCGGCGCCGATAAGAACGGAGCACACCGCTGCCTCGGATCCGATTGCTTCGGCTCCGACCCCAATCATCTCCTCGGAGCAGAGGAGGTTGCTTTCTCAGGCTGGTGATAGTGAATCTCCTTCGGCTTTTGAGGTGGTTGAGAGGGTACTGTCGAGATCATCCAGGTCCCCGACCGGGCCTTCGGATCCACCTGTACCCCCACTGTATCAGGGTCTGTCTTCGATCATCCGTCCATCTGGACAGCCTGCCCAAAGCCTCCAGTTAGTTCCCAGGGAGGAACAACACCCGGTGGACGAGCCTTCTTAGGACAGTCCTGCCGAAGAGGTACCTCGGAAGCACCAGTGCAAAAGGAGGCACCTGGACTCCCCCGAGTCCATTACCACAGATACTGATTTGGAGGATACGGAGGGTTCCCCAAGGTCACCCCCCGAAGATGTCTCATTTGGAGACATCATGGAAATGTTGCGTATAAGAGGGGGGTGGTCTGCCCAAAAACCCTCCCTGGACGAATCCGTATTTCTGGAGGCCTTTGAGGCAGGCCCATCTACCTCCTGGGTATCCCCCCCAGCCGACCCCTTGGTGGACTTAATTACCACCAGGGCTTGGAAGGAGCCCGACACCGTGGAGCCTATCCCTAGACGCCCTGATAAGGTCCTCGGCCCTCCCTCTGATAGACCTTCTTGGTCCAAAGGTGCACCGGTTGATGCTATGTTGGTGGCGGCTGCCACTAAGAGATAACTTGCCCAAGAAAGTTCCTCGGTCCATCCGCTGGACAAGGAGTCCCGAGCCTTGGACCGTATTGGGAAGCGGATGTTTGCTTCAGCAACCTTTGCCATAAGGTCACTGAACTACATGGCACACACTATCCGGCTGCAACATGACTTAAGGAATACGCTGCAGCCCCTCCGAAGTCCATGTCGGTCTCGGACAAAAAGGTTTTTGAGACTGGAATGGCCACTCTAAAGTCCATCTCAAATACATCTATGCGGCTTCTTTCCCATGCCACGGAAGGAGCCGCTAGAGCTAGCGGAGCGGTAGTAGTCTTAAGACGGCACTCCTGGCTCTGCCACTGTGACTTCACGGATCCCTTCAAGGCGCCGCTAACGCCCACGATGGTTCGGCCTTATTTGGCTCAGCAGTTCGCGACACGCTTGTCCAAAGCGAGAAGGATGGGAAGACGCTGTCGGCCGTCTGAGTCCGCTTCTCTAGCCCCCAAAGATCCTTTTCTAGGAATCAGAGGGGCAAAAGAAGCTGTGGTTTCAGAATCTCAGCGATCCCGTCCTGCTGCGGACAACTCGTCCTCTAGAGGCAGAGGAGGACAAGGTGGACGCCGCCCAGGGACAGCGGGGCCCGTAACTTCAGGTCGAGAACCTTTCGGAGGGACCAAGAACAGCCCTGTGGGCTTGCCTGACTGTCCCTCTCTTGAGGCAGTCGGGGGGGCGATTATCGGAGCACCGATCAAAGTGGGAGTCCATTACAAATGATCGATGGGTGCTCCGGATAATATCCAGAGGTTACACGATACCGTTCTTGCACCCCCCCCCCCCAAGCCCAAACAGCTCCCTGATGTTCCACCCCATCAAAGGGAGTCCGCAACTTTAGAAATTTCGGAGTTGCTAAGAAAAAGAGCCATCCAGCCCGTCCCCCCAGATCAGTCCCGATCGGGTTATTACTCCAGGTTCTTCTTGGTGCCAAAGAAAACGGGGGACCTTAGACCCATTCTAGACCTTTCGTCCCTGAACCTGTTCATACCCAAGGAAAAGATCTGGATGGTCACCCTCCAATCTTTTCTCCCCTTTCTGCAGGAGAACGACTGGATGTGCTCATGGATCTCAAGGACGTGTACTACCATATATGAATGGACAGACTGTCCAGGAGGTTCCTCCGCTTCCGGCTAGGAGCCAGTCATTATCAGTTCAGGGTTCTTCCATTTGGCCTAACCTCAGCCCCCAGAGTGTTTACCAAAGTCATGGCAGTGGTAGCAGCCCCCCTGAGACTCCAGGGCACTCAGGTGTTCCCTTACCTGGACGATAGGCTCCTCATCGCCCCCAACAAGCATCTTCTGGTTACGGCGAGAGATTATGCCCTATCTCTGTTCGGTCAACTGGGCATCTCAGTCAATTTAAAGAAGTCCTGCCTGTGCCCCACTCAAGCCCTAGATTTCATAGGGGCCAGGTTGAATACTCAAATCTCCAGAGTGGTTCTAACACCAGCCAGGATAAACAGTTTGTACCGCCAAGTCTTGGACATTCTTCAGAGCCCTGCCCCTCCAGCAGAATTAGTCCTGAGGGCGTTAGGATCGATGTCGGCGGTGATCGGCCTTTCTCTCCATGCCCGTCTGCGGATGCGTGTATTACAGTGGACTCTCCAGGTCCAATGGTTACTGTTGACCCATCCTTTGGACATGCCGATTCCCCTGAGCAGAGCATGCAGGGAACTCAAAGAAGGGAGACCCTTTGTGATTCCCCCAGTCGAAGCCACGTTGACCACGGACGCTTCCTGCCTCGGGTGGGGCGGGCATTACGCAGGCAAGTCAGTCCAAGGCACGTGGACTTCTCTAGAGACTGCATTGCATATCAATGTCTTAGAGATGAGGGCAGTGCTGTTGGCGTTGCAAACTCTCCATAACCTTCTACCTCTGGGGACTATTGCAATCCAGACGGACAACATGTCCGTTGTCTGGTGCATAAACAAACAGGGAGGGACCAGATCTTACCCCCTGTGTCGAGAAGCCATGAGAGTGTGGGAATGGGCCATTTCCACCAACCGCTTTCTGATAGCAACGCACATTCCGGGGCGGACCAACATATTAGCAGACAGCCTAAGTCTGGTATTTCTCAGCCCTTATGAGTGGTCTCTGAATCCCTCTGTCGCGAAACAGATTTTCCTCAAATGGGGTCAGCCTCGCTGCGACCTTTTTGCCTCACCCCTAAACTCAAAATGCAGCGATTACTTCACGATAGTTCCCCCCAAAGGGGAATCCCCCAGGGACGCCTTGGTTCATGCTTGGCCGCCCGGTCTCCTTTATGCATATCCTCCTCTTTCTCTGATGATGAAATTCATCCAGAAAGCCTGTCGGTTGGGGAGCAGAGTGATTCTCATTGCCCCAGTCTGGCCTCGACAAGTCTGGTTCCCCTTTCTGCAGTCTCACAGTGTGGCTCCCCCATGGATTCTGGATCCCAGACCAGACCTAATCTCGCATCCGACGAGATGCCACACTCCGAACCTGGTCAGCCTTCAGCTCACAGCCTGGCTGATCCAGTTCCGTTAATGGCAAGGACTCCCGGTATCTCTTCCCCGGTTAAGGCTATTCCGGTGGCAGCTCATAAGCCATCCACCAGAAAACTCTACAACAGTAAATGGAAATGTTTTTCCATCTGGGCAAAGGATAAGGAATTAGATCCCTTTACGGTTCCTATTCCCACTATCCTGGACTTTCTATCCCTCCTTTTTAGGCAGGGAGCTAGTGCGTCCACCATAAAAGTCCAACTTGCAGCCATCTCTCATTATCATGTGGGAGATGGCATGAATTCTTTGGCGTCAGCTAAAATATGCAAAGCCTTCCTAAAAGGCATATTTCTCTTAAAGCCTCCCATTAAACCGGCTATGCCTCCATGGGATCTTACCTTGGTCTTACAAGCTTTAACAGGACCACCTTTCGAACCGGCCTCAGTGCCTTTAAAATTCTTATCTTGGAAGACAGCCTTCTTGGTAGCGATTACCTCTGCCAAGCGGGTATCAGAGTTACAAGCCTTGTGCATTAAGTATCCATACCTTATTTTTCACAAAGATAGGGTGGCCCTCAGGACTAATCCTTCTTTTCTACCTAAGGTAGCCACAGAGTCTAACATTAATCAATCTATTAACCTGCTGTTTTCTTTCCTAGCTTCCAAAACAAAGGTGAATACACATTGCACAAATTGGATGTACACAGACAACTACGTTTTTACTTGCATAGGACTAAAGATTTCCGCAAGTCAGACCAGTTGTTTGTTTCTTATGCTACATCAGCCATGGGCAAACCAATTTCTAAGGTGACAGTAGCAAATTGGATTTCTCAATGTATCAGACAAGCATACATTTCAGTTGGGAGGTCAGCTCCGGTTGTCGTTCGGGCACATTCTACCAGATCTGTGGCTACCTCAACAGCGTTTTGGTCTAGAGTTCCAGTAGACGATATTTGCTCAGCAGCTACCTGGTCCTCTTCCCATACGTTCATTTCTCATTACAAGCTGGACATGATCTCCAGAAGTAGGGCTTCCTTGGCTCCGCGGTGCTTCGGAATATCCTTCCGTAGGGACCACCCAGGGCCTTTAGGTAAGCTGGGGATTCTGTCCCACAGGTTGCAGATCAAATGAAGTAACTACTTCAGATAAAGAAGTTATGTACTCACCATAACATTCCATCTGAGTAGATACTTCATTTGTCTGCAACAGACCCCCCCCCCCCTGCCATCCCCCAAACCTCGGTAAAGTATTGTCCTGTGGAGAATTTCTTCTCCGTCTTTTAGGGCAAAATAACCGATCTGAGGTAATGTGGTTGATAGCAAGGGATTATGGGTAGGGGGAGGAGCTAGGAGCTCTGATCTTGAAGCTTGGAAAGTTGCCGGTTCGGATCCAAGGTCGGATCCGACTACCCACAGGTTGCAGACAAATGAAGTATCTACTCAGATGGAACGTTATGGTGAGTACATAACTTCTTTTTTATTGCATTCAGCTGAACAAGTTGGAAAACGTACTTTGCAATGTGGTTTTGATTCTTTAGAGGCCTCTTGCAGGGCTGCTGTTACTGGGTCTGTACTTAGAAGGCATGCTTGGCTTAAGGAGAAATCTCTGCCTAATCATGTTAAAGCAAAACTGTTGGATGCTCCTTTGCAGCAGGACTGTCTGTTTGGCAATAAGGCTGAAGAAGTTCTAAAATAGATGGAAGCTGAAGCTAAATCTATGCTAGCTGTGAAAGATTTCTTACAAGTACAACCTCCAAGATTTAGACACTGGTCTACTAAGAACTGGTCCTTTCCAGCTCCTTCCAGAGCCACTCAAGCCAAACCCAGACACTCCAAAAGCTCCAGGTTTCAGTCCCAAGGCACTTTCAGAACTAAGCAATGAGCTGCTTCCACTTCCAAATCTGGAAATAAAAAGACACCACCCTATGGTAAACGGTCTCAATGACTTTCCTTTAAATTACCAAGCTCTTACTTCTCAGCCGCCCCTTTGGGGGGGAAACTGGCTCTTCATGCAAAAAACTAGCAACTTATAAACTCAGGACAAATGGGTTTTAAATATAGTGTCACAGATTTAATTTCCACACATTGCCAACTCCAAACTGGTGGCCAGACCTGCACCAAATCAGTGGGCAGAGGCTCAGAAACAAGTACTTTCCCTCCTAAACATGGGGGCTATTCAACTAGTACCAGAAGAGGAAAAGGGACAAGGTTTCTATTCCAGACTTTTCCTGGTACCCAGAAAAGACAAGTCATGGCGTCCAATTCTGGACCTGTCTACTCTAAACACCTTTCTGGACATTCCAAAATTCAAGATGCTGACTCTTCACCAGTTACTTCTTATGCTAGGCAAGGATGCCTGGTTGGCAACTCTAGATTTAAGAGGCTTACCTGCATATCCCAATCAGGGAATCTTGCAGAAGATACCTATGCTTCAAAGCAGGCTACTTGCATTATCAGTTCTCTGCACTGCCCTTTGGCTTGTCTACTGCACTCAGGGTATTCACAAAGTGCCCGGCTCCAGTAATTGCATTTTGCAGGCAAAGAAATATTCAAATATATTCATACCTGGACGATTGTCTAATTCATGCAGAAAACCAGGCCATTCTTCTAAAACATTTGGCGTTTGTAAAAAGGGATGTTCATCGTGTTTCACTGTTGCAGTCATTACTCTTGGGTTATCCTGCTGGCAGGCTACCCTCAGTCGGCCAGAATTCCAAAGTCTAGGTACGGCATCGGTGGCTGTCGCCTCTTCCCTGATGTCAGTGCGCTAGGGGGATAAAAGATGCAGCCGGCGCCATTTTCTCCAGTCTTTCTTGCTGAGCGGTGCCCGAAGCAAAAGCAGTTCGCAGGTGCCGGTCAGCAGACTCCTGAGATTTTCAAATCCGAATTTCAGAACCGAAGTCTTCATTAAAGCTAAGTACCCCATTGGGGAAACTTTTTTTCTTGCTCCAGACTGATGTCAGAAAAAGTTAACAATTGTATTTCTTGTGGGAAGCAAATACCTCATAAGGATTTTCACTCTTACTGTATTCCTTGCTTAGGCCCTGATCACAACGTTCCTAGCTGTCTGTTTTGTGCTAGATGTAACCAACGCAATATTAAGTGTCAGTTCAGTTTTGCATTTCATTACTTTGGCCGAAGATTTAATTATATAATGCCGTTGGAACAACCGACAAGCGGAGTTTACAAAAAAACACAAGGACAAGGAAAAGGATAGGCATCCAAGGTCCAAAACCGGCGACGAGGCCTCTGCTAGGCCAGGCGCCGGTTCTCAGTAAGGTGCTTTCGCAGCCCCTGGCACGCACTACCTCAGAGCCACAGGCCGCTTCAGACTCCCACATGGAGCTGACTGGGCCTCTGGATACTCAAGGTATTGGACACTTGGAAATCATTCCTTCAGATGGGTCCGGAGCCGCTGCGCAGGCACCTCCTTCTGAGGGTGTCTTCAGATCTACACAATTATATATTAAGCCATCTTCAGCTTCAAAGACAGACTAAAACAGCTCTAAAGACAAAGAAAACAAGTACAGCATTCTCCTACTCAGACTTCTATGCCTAAAAAACAGATGCTCAAAATGGCCGAAGACCTAATTACTTTGATCAGGGTCTCCCATCCTCCTCCTGATAAGAGGCCTAGGCAAGAGACAGAGTATGATTCTTCTGATCAGGTTTTTATTTCCTTTGATTCCTCTTCTGAGCAGGATTATCCCATGCTTCCCTATGAGGAGTCTGATGCTGAAGAATCCATTCCTTCAGCCTCTCCTCCTGAGGATTAATCTTTTGGGGAAACCCTGCATACCATGAGGGAGCATTTCCACTGGGAGAGCCAAGATTATTCTGAATCTAAGAAAAGGTTCAGAGACTTTCTGCTACTTCATCAGCACAGGCCCTTTGCTATTCCACCTGTTCTAGACATTGTAGATGTATTTTCAGAGTCCGGCATGTCCCCTGACTCTTTACCTCCTGCACCTGCCAAGCCAGACAGATAATACAGGGTCCCAGATTCTCATAAATTCCTATATAAAAACCCCGCTGCTGACCCAGAAACTATATCTCAGGGTCCCAAAGGGGTTAAAGCTTCCACTGCAAAAAAACCTGTCCCCTCTGATTAGGGATTCTAGGGCTCTAGACAGATGGGGGAAAAAAGTTTACACTTCTGCTACCTTGGCTGTAAGGGCTTTAAATTGTTAGTTTCATATGCTTAAATATCAGCAATATTTAATGTCACTGCTTAAACAGAAATTGTTGACAAATACTGAATGTTCAGAGAACAAGGAAATGCAGGATTTATTGCATGCAGCTGAACAAGTGGGAAAGCATACTTTGCAATGTGGTTATGATTCACTGGAGGCCTCTTGCACAGCCGCTGTTACAGGTTCTGTTATTAGAAGGCATGCTTGGTTAAAGGAACAGAATCTGCCTGATCATGTTAAAGCAAAATTATTGGATGCACCATTACAGCATGATACTTTGTTTGGTACTAAAGCAGAAGAGGTGTTGAAAAAAATGGAGGATAAAGCAAAATCCATGCAGACAGTCAAGGATTTCTTACAGGTACAGCCACCCAGGTTTAGCAGGAACTGGCCTTCTAAAAATTGGTCCTTTCCAGTGGCAGACCACAAAGAGGCAGATACAGGCATCCCAGAGGCAGATCTCAGTCCCAAGGCTCATACAGGCCTAAACAATGGGGTTGTCCTACCTCCAAAAGCAGAGAAGACAAATCACAACTTTACAGGAAACAGTCCCAATGACTTTCCTCTGCCAGATCCAAGCACTTTTCTATTGGCAGCCCCTTTAGGGGGAAAACTAGCACTTTTTCCATCAAATTGGCAAATGGTTACCCAAGATAAATGGGTCCTGAAAATAGTGTCCAAAGGCTGCAGGTTCCATTTTCACACCCTACCAAGGTCAAAAGGTATGCCAGACTTGCCACACAATCAATGGGCAGAGGCACAAAAACAAATTACTGCCCTCATAGACGTGAGGGCCATTCAGCAAGTACCACAAGAGCAGGGGCATTGATTTTACTCCAGACTTTTCCTAGTGCCCAAAAAGGACCAAACCTGGAGACCAATAACCTGTCTATACTAAATACGTTTCTGGAAGTTCCAAAATTCAAGATGTTGACTATACAGCAGCTACTGCCCATGCTGGGCAAGAAGGCTTGGCTCGTAACTTTGGACCTAAAAGAGGCATACCTGCATGTCCCAATCAGACAATCTTGCAGAAGATACCTCAGATTCATAGCTGGCTCAATGCATTACCAATTCTCTGCACTGCTCTTTGGCTTATCTACTGCGCCCAGGGTCTTCACAAAATGCCTGGCACCAGTAATTGCGTTTTGCAGACAGAGGAATTCAAATATATCCCTAATTGGATGACTGTTGAATTCAAGCAGAGAACAAAGACAGTCTTCTAAAGCATCTGGCATTTGTAAAAAGATTACTAATTGGCCTAGGGTACACAATAAATGAAAAGAAATCAAAACTAGTGCCCTGTCAAGAGATATTCCTGGGTGCAAGCTTAAATACAACTGCCCAGATGGCTTATCTCACGCCAGACAAAAGCAACTGACTTCTTACTTCAAAAAATTGGCAACAAAACCCCACTTATCTGCAAGGAAACTCCTGCAGGCCTTGGGTTTCATGGCATCCTGCATTCTACTAATTCCATATGCCAGACTGCATATGAGGAAACTACAATGGGTATCTAAAAGGTGTTTGGACTCAGCATTGCCACAGAGACAGTAATTGCACTCATTCCCTGCCTGCAACAGGAGTTTCGATGGTGGGCAGAGGCCTGTCACCACAACAAGGGTCTGCCATTCAGTTTACCCACAGCCAGACAGACACTGACAACAGATGCATCAGATTATGCCTGGGGGGCCCATATGGCAGGAAAATGTATTCAGGGCACATGGCCTGCAAACCAGATGCATCTTCACATCAGTCAAAAAGAGATGCTAGCTGTTCAAAATGCCCTGACAGCTTTCAAGGACCAGCTTCATCCAGGACAGCTACTGATAAAGACAGACAATACTATGGTCATGTGGTACATAAACAAGCAGGGCGGTACACATTCCTACCCCTCTGCAGACAAGCACTGACTTTTCAAGTTCACTTGCAAGCACAATTCCTGCCAGGAAAAACAAATACTCTGGCAGACTAACTAAGCAGAAACCTCATGGATCCCCACGAATGGAAACTGGATCCACAAGTCTTCAGCATGATGACAAGGAAATGGGTATGCCCAGACATAGATCTATTTGCCTCCCCTCACAACTGCCAATTGCAGAGATTTTGCACAAGGATTTATCACAAGCAAGCATGGAAAGTTGGACCCCCTGTCCTTCAGCTGGAAAAATCTAACAGTATATGCCTTTCCTCCACTGCCTCTCCTTCCCAGGGTACTCCTAAAGGTCAGACAAGAGAAGCCAAAAATGATACTGATTGCACCAGACTGGCCACGCCAGCACTGGTATCCAATCCTAAAGAGCTTGTCTCAGGGTCCAGCTTGGATCTTGCCTCAAACTTCTCACTTGCTGACCCAACAAAACAATCGGATCCTGCACAGCCAACTCAGGACCTTAAATCTTGGCAGCATGGCGGATAATGTAGCCATTCTGAACACTCCTCTTTCAAAAGCTGTTATGGATGTTATCTTGGAGGCCAGGAGGCCCAGTACCAGAAAATCTTATGCAGAAAAATGGAAGAGATTCTGTGCTTGGAACAAGGCACTGACATTTGTGTAACAAATATCCCACAGATTTTACAATACCTAACTGAGATGCTGAACAAAGGCCTTTCTTTCTCATCAGTTAAGATTCATGCCTCTGCCATTTCAGCCCATTACAATACGGAACCACCTATCTTTTCTCATCCTTTAATAAGGCAGTACCTCAGAGGGGCCAAAAACATTAGGCCTCCAAGGAGAGCACCAATTCTGGCCTGGGACCTCAATTATGTTTTGGAAAAACTCACACTGCCTCCTTTCGAGCCAGCATCAACAGCAGATATAAAAATTCTTATCCTGGAAAATAGCTCTGCTCCTAACAATAACCTCTGCAAGACGAGTCTTGGAGTTACAAGCACTCATGGCTGTGGAACCTTTTATCATTTTTCATCCAGACAGGGTTTTTCTGTGGACAAACCCTACATTTATGCCTAAGGTGGTATCCAGTGTGGCCCTCAACCAAACCATTCACTTGCCTACCTTTTATCCAAATCCACAGAACAAGGGTGAGAAAATTCTGCATTCTTTGGACATACACAGGCAGTTACGCTTCTACTTAGACAGAACTAAAGCTTTCAGAAATACTGAGCAACTTTTAGTGTCTTATGCTGCAGGATCACAAGGAAAGGCTGTCTCAAAACAGACTATTTCTAAATGGATAGGCCATTGCATCTGTTTCTGCTATTCTCAGCATGGCAGATCAGTGCCTAAGGGCATTAGGCCTCATTCCACCAGAGCAGCATCCACTTCAGCAGCCTTCCTCAGAGGAGTACCAACCAAAGGTATCTTAGAGACTGCAACTTGGGAGTTCACTGCACACTTTCACAAAGCACTACCACTTAACCTCTTTACTCTAAGTCCAGAGCAGGCTTTGCCACTGTAGTTCTGCAGGGCCTCATAGCCTCTCCTAATCCTATTTATCCCAGCCACCCATCCTCAGCTTTGGGATTCAACCCAAGAGTAATGACTGCAACAGTGAAACATGATGAACATAGTACAGTTGTGTACCTACCATAAATGTAGATGTTCGAGTGTATTCACTGTTGCAGTCCAGGTTACCCACCCACCATCCCCTCTTTTCTTTGCTGGGACTTATCTGCACTTCTCTATCCTATACAACCTATGTGGTGTATTTGCTTGTAGATGAAGGAAATTTTATTTTTGTGCATGCATTTTTATTGGCATATTTTTTCAGCCTACCAATTTGGGGGCACCTGACATCTGGTGCAAGAAAATTGAAGAAAATGACGTCTGCTGCATCTTTTATCCCCCTGGCGCACTGACGTCAGGGAAGAGGCGACAGCAACTGACGCCGGACCTAGACTTTGGAATTCTGGCTGACTGCGGATACCCTGCCAACAGGATAACCCAAATGTAATGACTTCAACAGTGAATACACTCTAACATCTACATTTATGGTAGGTACACAACTGTGCTTTCTAACTTGTCTAGGGTACACCATAAACGAAAAGAAATCACAACTGGTACTCTCTCAAAAAAATTACATTCCTCGGTGCAAGCTTGAGTACAACTGCCCAGATGGCTTTCCTTGCACCAGAAAAGCAAATTAATTTGATGACTTACTTCAAACAGGTGGCCACAAAAACCCTGCTATCTGCAAGACAAATACTGTAAGCCTTGGGGTTCATGGCCTCTTGCATTCTTCTAATTCCATATGCAAGACTGCATATGAGGAAACTTCAGTGGTACTTGAAAAGTTTATGTAATCAACTTTGTCACAGCCTGGAAACAATGATTCTGTTCATACCTTGTTTGCGCCTAGAGCTCCTATGGTGGGCAGAGGCCTGCCACCAAAACAAGGGTCTGCCATTCACACCACCCCCTGCCACCCAAACCCTAACTACAGACGCATCAGACTATGCATGGGGGGGCTCATCTGGCAGGGAAGTGCATTTAGGGCAAATGGAGCCCAAATCAGATGCACCTTCATATCAATCAAAAAGAAATGCTAGCTGTACAGAATGCTCTGACGGCCTTCAAGGACTACCTTCATCCAGGACAACCAATGGTAAAGACGGACAACACCACGGTAATGTGGTACATAAACAAGCAGGAGGGGTACACATTCCTATCCCCTGTGCAGACTAGCCATGGCATTGTGGAACACGACCTTGAGCTACAAAGTACAACTACAAGCTCAATTCCTGCCGGGAAAGCTGAATATTCTGGCAGACGAACTAAGCAGAAATCTCTTAGACCCACACGAATAGAAACTGGAACCACGGATTTTCAACGTGTTGACACGCAAATGGGGGAGCCCAGACATAGATCTTTTTGCCTCACCCCAGAAGTATCAGTTGGACAAATTTTGCACAAGAACTCCTCACAAAAAAGCCTGGAAAGTGGATGTTCTGTCCTTCGGCTAGAAAAACCTATCAGTTTATGCCTTTCCCCCTCTGCCTCTACTTTATAAAGTTCTACTAAAAGTCAAACAGGACAAACCAAAAATTATTTTGATTGCTCCAGACTGACCTCACCAACACTGGTACCCACTCCTGCGCAGTGTGTCTCAAATTTCTCCATGGCACCTGCCTCAAACATCTTCCTTACTGTCTCAGCAAGCGAACCAAATTCTGCACCCTCAGCTCCAAACACTGAATCTTGCAGCTTGGCTAATCATTTAAATTTCCCCTTAGCATCCCTCAGCAAGCCTGTGATGGATGTAATTTTGGAGGCGAGAAGACCTAGTACTAGAAAATCTTATGCTGACAAATGGAAAAGATTTTGTGCCTGGAATCCATCTCAAGGGATGAAGCACAGCAGCACCCAATTTACCTCAGATTTTGCAATACCTAACTGAGATGCTTCACAAGGGCCTGTCTTTTTCTTCCATAAAAATCCATGCCTCAGCCATTTCAACTCATTACAACACAGAACCACCCCTCTTCTCTCATCCTCTGCTAAAGCAGCATCTCAGAGGGGCCAAAAACTTGAGACCACCCAGGAGAGCTCCAACTCCTGCCTGGGACCTTAACTTTGTATTGGAGAAACTCACTCTACCTCCTTTCGAGCCAGATGCTACTGCAGACTTAAAATTTCTTTCCTGGAAAACAGCCTTCCTTTTAGCAATCACTTCAGCTAGAAGGATATCTGAATTACAGACCCTTATGGCAGTGGAGCCTTTCATCATCTTTCATGTGGACAAGGTGTCACTCAGGACCAATCCATCCTTCATGCCCAAGGTGGTATCCAGTTCTTAATCAGTCCATTCATTTGCCAGCTTTCTTTCCCAATCCACAGAACAAGGGGGAGCGGATTCTGCATTCATTGGATGTACACATACAACTTGGATTCTACTTGGACAGGACTAAATCTCAAAGAAAATCTGAACAACTGCTGGTAGCATTTGCTGCAGGGGCAGAGGGGAAGTCTATTTAAAAAAAAAACATTTCTAAATGGATAAGCCATTGTATTCATTTCTGCTAATAAGCACCATGGAACACCTATCCCCCAGGGGATCAGATCTCATTCCACCAGGGCTGCATCTATTTCTACAGCCTTTCTCAGAGGCGTTCCTACCAGGGATATTCTAGAAGCTGCTACCTGGAGTTCAGTTCATACTTTCACCAAGCATTATCACTTACCAATTTTCTCTAAATCCAGAGCTGGTTTTGCCACTGCTGTTATGCAGGGCCTTAGAGATGGTCCTAATGCTGTATAAATCCATCCTCCCAACCATAGCTTTGGGAATCTACCCAAATGTAATGACTGCAGCAGTGAAACACGAAGAACATAATACAGTTGTATACACTTACCATAAATGTAGATGTTAGTGTATTCACTGTTGCAGTCCAGGTTACCCACCCGCCATCCCCCTTTTCTATAACTTCTCTTTCCTTCACTATATTCTAAAGCCTTTGCCTTTGTGGTGTATTTGCTTTTAGATGAAGGTAAAGTTTATTTTGCTAAAAGTGCATTTACATATATTTCTGTTTAGATTTTTTTTTTTTTTTTTTTTGCTCTTCATTTGGGGGGCACCTGACATCTGGGGCAAGAAAAACTGAATAAAATGGTGTCTGCTGCATGTTTTATACCCTTGACGTCATGGAAGTGGAGACAGCAACCGACGCAGGACCCAAGACTTTGTTATTCAGGCCGACTGAAGGCAACCTGCCAGCAGATTACCCAAATGTAATGACTGCAACAGTGAATACACGGGAACATCTACATTCATGGTAAGTGTATACAACTGTACTTTGAGGAATATACTTTCGTGAGCCACCCAAGAAAGATGTGCTTGGGACACTAGCCCATCAGTGAGAATGAAGGGTGAGATAGAACAACTTCATGTAAAGAAGTTATGTACTGTCGATAACATTTCATGTGAGTTCATCTCGCCTTCATTCTTACGTTCCACCCACCAATCCCCCTACCAAGAATTTCTTGAGAACTGGGAAGTTGAGAAAAATCTTGGTGATATTTAGTCCTTGTCTACTGTATTCTTTTGTCGTCTTACCGGGGTATTTTACCTGTCAGTTTAGCTGTATGCAAACAAGATCTAAGGGAAGCACCGGTGCATCATGAGATATGGAGTAGGCCATGAGCTGGTTGAAGACCTCGAGCTTTTGCATTTGGCTTAGTCGGAACCGAGGATCCGCTCCAAACTCATAAGTGAGAATGAAGGCGAGATGAACAACTCGCATGGAACGTTATGATGAGCACATAACTTCTTTTTTCTTTACAACTGGAATTTCATCAATCCACTCCTGTTCTTCCAGTTTTGGAGGAAGCTTTTATACAGCCTGTAACGTGCCTGAGAGCTAGTCTGCCACTCTTAGGGAGGAGGATAAGACACAAAGTTCCTCAGTCTTGCAGATTATTTTCTAATCTCAAATCTGACCCTGCTGTGATCTTGACAAATGCAATTGCAGCTAAACATTTGGCTAATGCTAATCCCTCCCCCCTCTGATAAGGATAGGAAAGCCTTTGATAGAGTTGGAACAAAAGTGTATGCTTCTGCCACAGCTATTTTTAGAATTCTTAACTGTCAAGCTCACTTTAGTATTTTCTCGCTTCATTTGAGAACGAGGTGCATTTTAGCTACTTTACCTTCTGAGGCGAAATCTTCTCTGAATACACTTATTCTTCTGTATCTCAACTGTTATGAAAAGTTTTGAATGGTTATATTCTTAAAATTTATCTGAGGATGTAAATGCTGAAATTAATACCCCTTTGTATAGGGAAGCCTTCCATATCATCTGCTGTTGAGATTCTGAAGTTTGAGAGAAACTGATTCAAGGGATTACTTGGATTTTTCGGCCTTCCTTCTGCATGATTTTTTTAAAGGTTTTACATCTTCCTCAGGACTTCTATAAAAAGTAAACTAAGCCAAACTAAAAGATTTTAGGTAAGCAGGCATTCAAAAAAAATGCAAGAAGGTTTCAAAAAGAAGGGAGCTTTGCAGAAATCAGGACAGTCCAACAAGTCCGTTTACAAATTCCCCTTTCCCACCCTGGCGTTCCTTTGTCTTCCCAAAAATCAGTCTTCATTTCTCTCCTTAGCAACAGATAGATCTCCAGCAAATGTGTTCTGTGATTGATCGAACAGGAGGTATAGATGGCAGTGGGAATCCCTTCCTCCTTTTCAGGGGATTCCTTCTCACCTCAATCAAACTTTTTCCCTTGTTGTAATTCAGCATCTCCTGACTCTGGTTGTAGCTAATAGATCATGCCGCCTCTTCTTTAAAAGGGAAAGATTTTATTCAAGAATATTGTAGGTACCAAAGAAAGGAAGCCTGTTGGATACCAGTCCTAGCTGTTTCATTTATCAGTTATTGAAAGTCCCAAAGTTCAAAATGCTAACTCATTATAACCTGTTACCTCTTATTCCCTCATTCAGTTTTTTGGTAACTCTAGATTTAAAAAAATGCTTATATCTGTATAGCCTCCGATTTAAAGTGTATTTTAAGGTTTTCTGTATCTGGATTACTGTATCAGTTGTCTGCAATTACCCTTTGGGTTATCTTCTGCTTCAAGGGTATTCACAAAGTGCCTGGCTCCAGTGATAGCCTATTGCAGACTGCAAGATATTCACACCTTTCCTTTTTTAGACTGCTTTCTTATACTTGCAGTGCCTTGTTTTCAAAATGTCAGGATTCACGCACTTAGGTAAGTGATCTCCTTTGCAGGCTGGGTTTCCAGGAGAACGTTCAAAAGTTTTTTCTGACTGCTCGCATATCTTTTTCTGAGGTGTCTCCTAGATACTTTGGTTCAAAGAGCTTTTTTCCACATGAAAACTAGATTGCTTTCCCCTTCCATGACAGGGGAGTGAAATAACCTGAGCTCTTGAAGACTGGTTGTACAGGATCCATCTCAAAGTTCCAGGAGTACTGTAACAGTAATCTAATATGCATCTTTTTTTGCAGAGATGGTCAATACTGAGGTCAGTCCTTCAAGGGGAAAAGTACACTATCTCCACACACACGCATGCACACACACGCATGCACACACACTGCTGCCTACCCAAGCCTCTACCTCATCTCCAGAAGCCTGTTTTCAAAGTTTTGTTTTTTTCTTTACCTAAACTGGTGGTCTAGTCTGTCTAGTTCCTGTACAGTGGACATTATTTTATAGGATAATTTCTACTGTACGTAGCGACAGGGAAGTGAATTAAGCACTGTGAATAGATGTCCTTCAAGAATGCAACTGCAGTCATAACATGTGGGTTGTCCTGCCTCAGGCAGAAAGTCTGGGTCCGGTCGGCTGGCTGATTGCATTTCTCCTCCGTCAGCGGGGCTGGAGTAAGCATCATCCGGCGCGCCATTTTCTTCTCCTTCTTCTTGCTGCCGTGCCCAAAGCAGAAGCAGTTCGCAAGTGCCAGTCGGTCAGCTCCTGTATTCTTGATGCCGAAGTCATCAAAAAGGTAAGTACCCGCTGGGGACCTTTGAAATTACTGAAAAGTTAACAATTGTCTTTCTTGTGGTAAACAATAGGATTTCTCCTCTTTCTGTCACCTTCTCCCCGCTGCCTGGGCCTGTATGCCCACGCTCAGCCAGTGTGCTCCAAGCGCTCGCTTCAACAAAGCGCACTCAGGCGCTGGCGGAAGTTCACTGAAGATTTCTTTGGGATCTTCTTGCTACACCATGCCATCGGATTCCAACATCCAACCAAACCAAAAAAAGACCCAAAGACCGGGACCCGACATCCTTGGCTTCACCACGACCCCACGCCAAAACCTAGCTGAAGAGCTCTCTCTCTCCCTCTCTTCTCCACCTCCCAACCGAAGACGAAGACACCGCATTACCGGCGACTCGATTTACCCCTGACGCCGGCTATCGATTTTCCTCCGATACCGAAACCGAGGAAAATGCCGAGACCATTGCTGTACACAAGGTCTCCTGCTGCGATGGAGCTGCCAGGCCCCTATGGCCATGTCTATTAAGGCCTACACTAGGCTAAGGCAGCCAGCAAAAAAGCATATTACTTCTAAATCTTTTCCTCAGCCTACTCCAGAGACAAATTATGTCCATGGCTGCTGATTTAATTTCCATGATTAGAGGTTCACAGGCCCATCCTGAGAGAGGATCTCAGCCTCCTTCTGATAAAGTTGAACCCTCTGACCCTACTCCTTCAGATGAAGAATCTGAGGGCTCTGTCCACTCTGATAGCCAGGAAGAGCTCTTCCAGACCTATGAGGACTCAGATGCAGATGATTCCATCCCCTCGGCCTCCTGAGGATATTTCTTTTGGGGAAGTGCTGCACACCATGAGGGAGCATTTCAAGTGGCAAGGTCAAGAATTTTCTGATTCTAGGAAACGCCTTAGGACTTTCCTTAAGAAGCCTCAGCACAGGCCCTTAGCTATTCCTCCTGTACTTGATGTTCTGGATGATTTGTATTCTGATTCTAGTGCTACCCCTGATTCTCTTCCTCCTGCTCCAGCCAAGCCAGACAGGTATTGCAGGGTCCCAGAAACTCATTCCCATTTATTCAGGGCCCATACTGCTGATTTGGAAACTATTTCACAGGGGTTTCAGCCTCCACCTCTAAAATCCTTTGCCCTCCAACAGGGAAGCTAGGTCATTAGAGAGATGGGGCAAAAAGGTTTACACATCCACTACCTTATCTATGAGAGCTTTAAATTGCCTTTTTCATATGTTACAATATCAGGATTATCTGTTAGAAGATTTACAAAAAACATTAGCCACTCCTGATCCTTTAGACAGGAAGACTTTGCAGGAAGCTGTACATAACACTCAGCAAGTAAGCAATCACTTCCTGCAGTGTGGATATGATGCACTGGAAGCTTCATGTAGGGCAGCTATGACAGGGGCAGTCATCCGTAGACATGCTTGGTTAAAGGATCAACCTCTACCAGATCATGTGAAAGCAAAACTTCTGGATGCATCTTTGGAAAAGAACAAGCTTTTTGGTGCAAATGCTAAGGATGTGTTAAAGACCATCGAAGAAAAAGAAAAAACAGTTCAGACGGTGAAAGATTTCCTTCAGGTTCAACCCCCCAGATTCAGTAGGAATTGGCCTTCAAAAAACAGGTCCTTTCCTAATCCAGAAAAGTTTCAAAGGGGTAAGAACAGACGGGCCGAGGAAGAGGCCAATACAGAGACAATGGCAGCCAGGAAACCAAAGAAGTGATGCAGGGTTTCACCTGCCCCACAACCTCAATCTCAATGACTTTACCAGGGAACAAATAAAATTATCTCTGTTTGCAGAAAATTGGCACGGACTGACAAAGGACAAATGGATTTTGGACATTATAGACCGAGGGTACAGGTTTCATTTTCATACCTTGCCAAGAAAACAAGGCATGCCAAACCTACCACAAAACCAGAGGGCAGAGGCTATCAAGCAAATCACTCTGCTGACTCAGATGAAAGCAATAGAAAGAGTTCCACAACAAGAGCAAGACCAAGGGTTTTACTCAAGACTGTTCCTTGTTCCAAGAAAAAAATCTCAATGGAGACCAATACTGGACTTGTCCGCATTAAACACCTTTCTAATAGTACCAAAGTTCAAAATGCTGACTTTACAGCAACTCCTTCCCATGCTGGGCAAGGGGTCTTGGCTGATTACTCTGGACCTCAAGGAGGCATACCTGCATGTCCCTATCAGACACGGCTGCAGAAGATACCTCAGATTTCTTGCAGGGCCAGAGCATTATCAATTCTCAGCATTGCCATTTGGCTTATCTACTAGTATTCACAAAATGCCTGGCTTCAGTAATTGCTCATTGCAGGCTCCAGGGAATACAGATTTACCGACAAATTGATGTTGACAAAAACCTGGATTATGTCCTTCAAGCTCTGGGATACACAGTCAACTTCCAAAAGTCAATACTGCAGCCATCCCAGCAAATAATCTTCTTAGGAGCCAAACTAGACACAGCCTCTCAGATGGCTTACCTGACAGAAGACAAGCAAGAGAAGTTAACTCATTACTAAAACTCACCCAGATGACTGCAAGGAGATTCCTACAGGCCCTGGGTTACATGGCATCCTGCATTCTACTGGTTCCATTAGCAAGACTACACATGAGAAAGCTTCAATGGTACCTAAAAAGCATTTGGTCTCAACACAGCAACAACTTGGAGACCATCATACCGCTCATTCCATGCCTACAAAAGGAATTCCTATGGTGGGCCTCTGTGAGCCAGGCAAACACAGGTATGTCATTCAAAAAAACACAGATAACACAGACCATGACCACAGACGCCTCAGACCTTGGATGGGGGGCACACATGGAAGGCAGGTGTATTCAAGGACAATGGACTCCAAAGGAAACACATCTGCATATAAACCAAAAGGAAATGCTGGCAGTAATGCATGCCATCGAGGCCTTTCAACACCAACTCCAGCAAGGCCATTTACTGATACAGACAGACAACACCACTGTGATGTGGTACATAAACAAGCAAGGGGGCACCCACTCTTACCCCCTTTGCAGACTGACAATGCATCTTTGGGAGAAATCACTGAGCCTAAACATCCAGTTACAATCCCAGTTTGTTCCAGGAAAAGACAATGTGTTGGCGGACAGCCTAAGCAGGAATTTCACAGATCCACACGAGTGGAGGTTACATCTGAAGGCCTTCAGACAACTCACTTCGACATGGGGCAAGCCAGAAGTGGAACTATTCGCCTCTCACCTCAACCATCTTCTACCAAAATTCTGCACAAGGACATATCATCCAAAAGCTTGGAAAATAGATGCCCTCTCATTCAACTGGAACTCCCTAACAATCTATGCATTCCCACCTCTGCCACTGATGACCTCAGTATTACTAAAGATCAAAGCAGAGAGACCCAAGGGAATCATAATAGCTCAGGACTGGCCAAGACAACACTGGTACCCACTACTACGGAGCTTATGTCACACCAGGAGGTGGATCCTTCCCCAATGGCCTCTACTTTTGACTCAACACAATTTTGAAACAGTGCATTCAAATCTGCAGACACTGCAGCTAACAGCCTGGGAGATCCCATGAATAACTACAGCCTATCTCTCTCCAAGGAAGTTCAGCGGATACTGACAGAGGCTCGAAGACCATCCACCAGAAAGGTTTACTTAGCAAAGTGGAAAAGATTCAGCAATTGGAATACCAGCAAGGGACATGATGCATCTTTGTTGAACATCCCACTCATCTTGGAATATTTGGCAGATATGTTAAAGAACGGCCTCTCATATTCTTCCATAAAGATACACGCATCTGCTATTTCAGCTAGATACAACACTGATCCTCCTGAATTTTCACACCCTGTACTAAGGCAATTCCTCAGGGGAATCAAGAACATTAAGCCACCAAGAAAGGCCCCAGTGCCAGCCTGGGACCTCAATTTTGTCCTAGAAAAACTGACTCTACCTCCATTTGAGCCAGCAGCTACAGTTTACTTGCAATTTCTCTCATGGAAGACAGCTTTCCTGTTGGCAATTACCTCAGCAAGAAGGGTTTCGGAACTACAGGCCCTAATGGCAATACCACCCTTCATTATTTTTCAGAGACAGGGTTTCATTAAGGACCAACCCTACTTTTATGCCAAAGGTGGTATCTAGGGTTTCTTTAAATCAAGCAATTCATCTGCCTGCTTTTTTCCCCAATCCTGAGAATAAGGGGGAAAGACTGTTGCATACCTTGGACATTCACAGACAACTTCGATACTACCTGGACAGAACCAAGGCCAGTAGGAAGTCTGAACAACTTTTTGCAGTCCAAGGAAAAGCAATTTCAAAACAGACTATTTCTAAATGGATTGGACATTGCATCAGATTCTGTTATTCCTTTCATGGAAAGACTGTTCCAGCCAATGTCAGACCACATTCCACCAGAGCTACAGCCACCTCTACAGCATTCTTAAGAGGGGTGCCTACCAAGGACATTCTAGAAGCTGCTACATGGAGCTCCGTGCATACATTCTCCAAACACTACAATCTCCCTCTATACTCCAGATCCAGAGCAGGCTTTGGCAGTCCTGCAGGGTTTGATTGCCACACCATCTTTTCCTAGAGCATTCCTCCTCCCCCAGCTAAGCTATGGTATTCTACCCACGTTATGACTGCAGTTGCATTCTTGAAGGACATAGTACAGTTTTGTACCTACCATAAATGTAGATGTCCGATAGACATGCAACTGTAGTCCTCCCTCCATACCCCTCTATGCCTAGGGTCCACTACTATCCCTGTTACCATTAGCTGGGGATAACTGTTATGGTGTATTTGTTTTATTGCTCTTTATTTGTTTGGAATCCTGTCTTTTTGTCTTCCAATTTGATTACAGCCTTCCTTGGAGGGCACCTGGCATCTGGGGCAAGAAACACTGAAGAAAATGGCGTCGGCTGATGCTTATGTACTCCAGCCGCCTGACGCCGGAGAGAAGACTTTGAATCCGGCCGACTGAGGGCTGCCTGAGGCAGGACAACCCACATGTTATGACTGCAGTTGCATGTCTATCGGACATCTACATTTATGGTAGGTACAAAACTGTACTTTTTGGCTTTTCTTCCAGCTTGTTACAGATGTCATCAAACAAAAGGTATAGGCCCAAATGTGTATTCATTCTAAAGACCAGGCCTAAATTTTCCTGGCACCACTGTTAAAGTACACAGTTGCAGAAGTCTACCTCCCAACTACTATGCAAGGATGCTGGTGCATCAGTTTCAGATCGTTCTTGCTGTGCAGTATTGCAATACTGTATGTTCCCTAAGGTTGTCTGCTTCAGTTGGCCTGCTTCAAGGAGCCGTATAAGTACCACACTTTGGGATTTTTCTGATATTTCCTTAACCATTGATGTGATAGATTTTTGTTTACTTAGAAAATTATTCACAGATTTTCTTTTTTTAAGATAGGCTGTAAAAGAAATTCTACATAATGTGGCATGGTAGCGAGTTATCACAGCGATCAATTGTGTGGTGTTACCTCTTCAATTTATTTTATATTTGACATACAAATTCAGTATGTTATCTTACGATACCTGTATGTTGTAAAGTTGGGTAAAATTTGTAACAAGAATGATCAAGTGAAACTCCCAACTATGTTTAGAAAAATTATGTGACAGGCTGGGGTATGCAGTATGACAATTAATATAGAAAAAGCGAAGTACAAGGCAGTCTGTCCCTCCCATTTATGGTAGTAAATTAACTGAATGTGTATTTTTTAGGTACCTTTGTATACAGATAGTACATCCTTTTGCAACATCTGTGAGTTAAGATTATAGATTGTATCTGTGAGCTAAGATTATAGGTTGTATCAAGAAATTTTGTCAAGGTACATTGATGTTGCAAGTATTTGTAACTGTTTTATAAGACCAGAAAATAGAATGTGGCAATTGTCTACGATACCCTACACTGAAAAACAAAGGTCTAGGTTAGGAGTAGAGAAATACATCCTGTTAACCAAAAGCTTGGAAATTATGTATGAAAACAGACTTAAGACTGGGATTATTCCCCATGAAATGCAGTCCTTAGTGCAGAAACCTAACACGAGTATATACGACAACTGAGAGTCCATGCCTCTGAGAGCTCATGTTTGAAAACACAGAGCACATTAAGTTGCTAAGAACATTTAGAAAGAATAACTAACAAAACTATAAACTGATTTGTCTAAACATTATAAGTAGTTGGAATAAATTACCTGTTGCCAAAGAAATGTGTACTTTTAGAGAAATTCAAGTAAGCAGTTGATTTATTATATAGGTTCATAGGTTCATACTAGGCTATCTGCCCTAGGGCATTTGTAAGCCTAGCCAGAGTGTGTTTGGCTTTCGCCACCCATTTAAATGAATTTTACTATGCCCTTTTTTCGAGGTTTAGTTTACTGTGCCTCTGTCTAACAGTGACACAGATGTGATACCTGAGGTAAACCTACGATCTCCCATCCACTCATCAAGATTCCTCTTGGAGAGTGGCAAAGTATGTTAGGATTGACAGGCTGCAAGGGCTTTTAGCCTGAGTCTGAATCAGTACCATATTATATACATCTTTGTAGATTTTTTTTTTGTTTGAGACACTGGATAATAAACTATGGCTGATATTTTTAATTTCATTTTAAGAAATAATTCATTAAATGTTTGGTACAGTAATTTTATGGGAAGCTTTCATCATTGGGAAATGTGACTTGCAAAGAGTAGGTATGATCTTTTCTCTTTGTGCTTTTGTAATTGAAATATTGATACACTTTTTATTTATGTACAGGTAAAGTGACCGCATATCTGAGTACATCACTGAACAGCTCCAGCAGCTCAAAGATGTATGCATCATGTAGTAGTAACAACAGGTTAAACTCATCTAAAACACTCGCCAATCCTGCTAGTTCTTTACAAAGTGGCAATTCTTCAAATGGATCACATAGATTTTACAAATCAGCAAGCACAGGTAAACTGCCTCAATCAGGGAATGTGGGCGGATCCACTGTAGGTCCAATAAGTCATCATCAGACTCCTGCCAAAAAGGATGTTCCAAGAATAAGCTCAGCTACACGCACACAGAAGGTGCCCCAGATGAATAAAGCTGGAGGTGCAGCTAAAGTTAACAGCTGTCCAAAACCAAAGACATCCACTGGTCCTACACCTACTGCTCAGCTGAAAGCTAATAGACTATCTGGAGGTGAGGAAACTGACTGAAGTCTGGAATGCACTCATATTATGTTGTTCCTTTGTTTATGGAAACCTACATTTATTGACGAAGTGTTAACATACACAGGTTCTGAGGACTACAAGCAGACAATTTCTTACTGTCTTGTTGTTCACACCACAGTATTTAGAGTGTGTTTAAAGTTCAGGAAATCACTTATCCACTTTTTGGACTAGCCTGTTTTCAAACCTACATCCAGGAGAAATATCTGTATTTCCAGAGTTAGGAGGGGTGCGGGTGCAAGAGGTGTTGGCTGAGTGTTAATTGCTTCACATTTAACAATTCTGCGGTTTGTCTGTTTGCTTTCTTCCTGTCTGTTATAACCTAGACTATGTTTTTTCAGGTCTGTTTTCCTGCATATATCACAGGATGTATTATAGTTAATGGTTTGCGCCTAGCATGAAATGTAAAAAATCATTTTAACTGCTCAGTGCCAGAATCTGACCTACTTTTTTTTTCCTTTTGTATTTCTTCCTGTGGTCTGAAAATCAGTTTCCTAATGTTGCATGAAGGCGCAAGAGGGCGATCATCCAGTAAATCCCATTATCCCCTCCTCCTGCATCTTGCACAGTGTTGGACCTTTGAACCCACGTTCAGTTCCAAGCATGAGTCTCTACCTTGTCTATAGTGTGTGCAAGTTATATTCTGTAGATTCTCATCACTGACCCTTCAAACTGCTGCCACAAGCAGCCTCCACTGAGAGTCAGTATTGAAATACAGTGGTTTGTTTCCCTCTATTAGCCTTCCCTGGGATGGGTGAGATGGTTATCAGCCTCTTTCTCCTACACTCTCCTGATGACTCCTCCATTGTCTAAGTTATATCTGCTTTGTTGTTAAAACTTGATCACCTCTGCACCATGGACACAGCTTCAGCTTCTGAACCATTTAACATCATAAAGTTTGTTAACTTTTTGATATAATTTCTGTGGGGTTTTGTTGTCTTATAAAATACTGTTCATATTTTTTCCTCAAGTTCCTTCAGCTGAAGCTTCCTCAGCACAGAAGATTATGCCACCAAAAAGGATTCTGCCAGGTGCCACAGTTGGAAGGTATTTGTTTACTTTTTGTAATTTTTATTTTTCATATATTTAACCAAGCAAGTGGGCTAGTACATTGCATTGATTAGCAGTGACATAGGCCATAGAATACTGGTAACAGATATGTATGGGCAAATGTCACGCAGGGTACTGAACACAGTAATACTGAAAAAATATATATGTGTGTGTGTGTGTGTGTGTGTGTGTGCGTGTAAAATAGATAAAACATTATGCACAGTAATTTTTTTTTTTTTTTTTACTGATAACTGCAAAGATTTCCTAAGTACATCAGTCCTTGGTAATGAAAATAATCTGCGCACATGCTCTATACCATGCTTCTGTAGTTTTACTTTACGGGAAAATGAAGTACCAACTCTGTCTGAAATCCAACCGAATCAATTTACATTTGAAATGTTTTAGTGTGCAGTTATACTGCTCTGTGTCATTGAAGCAGTCGCATTTAATTTTACTCTTAAGACGAGGTTTCGGTTGCTTTTTTAAAAGTGGGAGTTTCTCTTATAATTCTTATTTAGAAGACTGATGACTTGGAGGTTTGTTCCCATGTTGACATTTAGTCCGCTGCTGTGCATTTGAAAATGAACATTTACTGTATCTTGAAATATTTGTTTTGTTTTCCTACAAGACCATGACCTCTGTTAATGTTTTGTGTTTGTATACCTGTGTACATTTGTAGTAATCATAAATGCACCGCTGCCCTTGTGCAGCAGCAGAGCATATGTTAGCAGTCAAGTCTGACTTTAGAGACTTCTACAGTTAGTAACTGGTTTCTCTCTCTGTTTTTGTTCCTATAACTAGAGAAGTTCATCCCTCCTATCATCTCAAAGTTTGTGACCTAATGCATCAAGATATGATTGTGTGCTTAGTGAACAAGTTTTATGCCAATCACATTGCATCTTGAGCCTCATATTTGTCTAGGAAAAACTGGAAAAAATTATCTGGTGTCCAAAAAAAGCCAGTTTTTCCAAATATATTTTTGTAGTGCTCACATGAGGAGTCAGAACCCTCACCAGTACTGTGTGTTGCTTGGAATTGGAGCACAAAGCATTGCCATAAATGTCACTGTTTTAGCCAAAGTAATTGGAGTCCCATTTCTCATTTTCCCAGGATTATAGCTTTGGAGAGTGCCAAGTGCAAGAACCAGCAGAAGGGGTCCCAAAGCTAGTGCCAAACTGCAATTAAAAGGTAGTGGATCAGAAACCAAAACATCACGCCTTCCTTCTGCAGACTCTGTCCATTAGTCAGCCTTGTATTCCCTGTGAGGTGCAATTTCCACTCCAGCTAATGTGACTGGTCTTGCATCAACAGTAAATGAGAGAAGCATCACAGGTGTAGCTGCAACAACCATCCTGGGGAGTTTTCTACATAGCTGTTCATCTCACCTATATTAGATTGTGTTCAAGGATTCCTGTATCCATCCTACTTGCTTGGTTTAATGTCTGCACTTGACACCACAGAGTTTTCTCCCTAGACCTCCTGTCTATTCAGATAGGACCTCTCAGCAAAGTAGAAGAGATTCTTTGGTGGCCTGTCACCAGCTGCACCTATACACAGGTTGACCCAAACATCTGTACATGTATAATAAAACCACAAACTGTGAAGACTTAGAATTGTAAAAAATTTAACTTCAATGGACTAAAAAAAAGGCACACTGACGCAGAACGGATGTTAAGCTTTCATTCTTTTTAAAATGTAAGAACTTTCTCAGAAATCTGTACAGCTGTTTGACTACTACTGGGAGTTTTCCTCATGTTTGGAAGTGTCGTCTTTTGGGGCATAGTCTGACACCAGCATTAGTCTTAGTAAGACCAAGCTTCACCTTTGATTTCTGCTTCTCAGACACTGTTTCAGTCTTTATCTTATGCAGTAAGTGAGCGTTAGACTACTGTCCTGTAGGTAAAGATAGGGCATAGTCTCCCTGTCTGTGTGCCCTTTGAGACCCATATGTCCTTATTGAGACAAATAAGGACAATGAGGCATTCTCTGCCGGTTGCTTCCTTCTGAATGACCCATTCTGTGGGAAGGGACTGTTTTGGTTCACATAGTCCACTAGGTAGTAGCCTGCAACTCCTGTCATATTCACAGAAAACATAACCTGTACCTGGGTAAAAAGGTTAGGGAGCACTGAGTCATCACACCCATGAAGCCTGCCTTAAAGAAGGCTGTTAATGCAACATTTTGAATTATATGCCTCCTGTCTCAAGTGCTCCACAACAGGGTGGCACAGCATTAGTTATCTGATGGGGATTGCCCTGTGGTTTTAAGACCATAACCAAGTATCAGGGATCATGGTATCTTTCCCACATCACTTGCCTTATTGAGTCACAGCCTTAGAGCAGGGTGGGCCAGAGGGTTTTCTCTGTTGCTATTTTGAGTCTTGGATGCCTCAGCAGTTATCTTACTTTTTCATGTTCCACCTTTCACTGCAGATCAAGTGCTAAAAACCTGTAATACCTCACTGCATCTGAGGTTAAGCAGGAACTGAAAAATTCCCTTGCTGTATCCTCTTCAGTGGGCTTTCATGGAACATGCCATAACACTGTGCTGAGGACAGCAAACTCTAAAATGTGCCTATACTACTTGGTTTGGCTCAGATTGCCAAGTATCTACTTAGGTAGGCCATTCTGAATGCATCTGGTCTGGTGATGTCTCTTTTTTGAAACAAACTTTGCAACTCAAAGCAGGAAATCCAAGACAGAAAACAGTTCAGTACAATAAGTAAAATTATGGAGCAGGGACCCAATAAATGAAGTTTTTTTTCAGTATAAAGTAATCAAACTTTCACTGCATTGATGCTTTGTCATATGTTAAATCTAGTGCAACAGCAAAACAGCAACATAGTCTTAATTTAAATGCAGTAAGAATAAAAGTTATTCTATTTTAAGTGAAATTCTAAAATAGAATACATGTGTAATTTAGGCTGTGGCGGGATAAGTTAGAGCTTAAAAATGTATTTGAAGCACTGGCTTAATAGTTAAATTACAGTCTGAGTGTAGTACTTTGTTGCCTTTTAGAAAGATAGTTCAGGCTTTCTGACAATATTCAATTTATTAGGTCATCTTTTCTTTAAAACTTCAGTTACAGTAGATTCCTTCTTATCCGGCCTCTCTCTAACTGGCCTCCTCTTTAACCAGCCATCAAATTTTGCTGTAGCCGTAGAAAAAGACAATAGAGAAGAACAACACTTCTGCTTCTTCTGGGCTAAAATAATGATCGACATTGGAGTTTTACACTTCATATTCATTAGAAAAATGCATACTAACACAAATCATGTTGTTCTAGCTGATTTATATCCTGTAAATGATATTTTGTATCCATTTTCTGATTAATCAGCCATTTGTTTATCCAGCCTAAGGCCCCTGTCCTAGTAAGACCACCCCTGTCCTGGTAAGACCAGATAAGAGAGAGTCTACTGTACCAGGAAATAGAAGTTATCTATAGATAGAGGTGCCTTTGTGTTGTACTGCTTTTAACACTTTACTGCAAAACTGTATTGCATGAAATCTTGTTTGATATTATATTTTACTTTGCTTAGGTGCAGAACAGAATTATAAAAATGTATAATCTGTCAGTGCTTTGTTTCTAAAGAACTCAACTTGAGTCCCTCGGCTCCTACTTGGAAACTCTTTGCCCTAAATGCCTCACCCAAACAAATATGGTTTGCTGTTTGACACCTGATATCTCACTCATTCATAAGAAAAAGTTTGAGATCTAGGCCTGATACGACTGCCCAATCAAACTTAAACATACCCACTTGAGGTATCAGAAGCCATGATGTCTGACACTTTGAGACTCCCTCTACCTGACCCTGCTTGCACATTTGTCTGAAAAGACTCAAGTGACTGATTGTGGTAAGAAGGGAGAACCCGGCTTATTTTGCAAAGGGCCTAAATGTATACCACAGATCCTTGTTAGTGGAAATTCCAGTGTCACTCATTGAGGCTCATCAGGCTTTGAAGTGTCAGCATTTAGTCAAAGCGGATATTGCACCTAGGAGAAAAAAAGGTACCTGGGGACTTCAAATTAAAAAAAAAACTGGCAGACCCTTCTGTGTTTTCTATATCTACAGATTAGCCTTTTGTTACTATCTGTTGACAGTGCTCTTTCTTTTGACAAAGACATTAAGACAATGGACAACTTGGGGGGGGGCTTACACTACTTCCATTCTGGCTTTTAGAGCTCTGAATTATCAGACTAAAATGACTAAATACTTATGGTCTATCCTGGGCAATTTGAATAAACCATTGTGCTCCTGTGAGGAACCTGGCAGTAAACAGCCCTTATCTGTGGTAGCTCAGGCTTCCCAAGTGGCTAGACACAGCATTAAATCCAGTTGTGATGTAGAAGCTGCCTCCAGGGCAGCTACTTCAGGTTCTGTGATTAGGAGGTATTCATTCTTATGTTTTCAACCCCTTCCTGAGAATATTAAGGCAAAACCATTAGATTATCCTTTAAACAAGCATCTTTTGTTTGGTCTGGAGGCTGCTAGTCTTTTCAAGCCATTACAAAAACGAAGTAAAATTATGAAGGACTGTAGGCAAATCTTTTACTTCTGAGCCAAGGCACCAAAGGAATTACCTTGCAAAACCAATTTTTTTTTTGCTCTTGGAGAATCTAGACTTTTTCATAAGGCCAAGAAAATGCCTAGGAAAAGATTCCAAGACAAACAGGTTTCTAGATCCTGGGAAGCCTCCCTACCCGGACAAGTCCTATATGACTCTGTCTATCCCCCTATGTGGGGCCTGGTATCTAAAAGGCTCATGTCATCCATAAAGCACTGGCTACACATCCCTTGAGGAAAAATTGTTTCTTTCCATCAATTGGGTACAGAATGACTTGGAAAGAAGTTCTTCCATTCATTGGCATCCCTCTTCCTCCTCACAGTCCAATACAGTTGATCTATACCATCATTCAAACATTGCTCAGACAAGACAAAAGAGAACCAGTGTCTCCACAATGTGGGAAAAGTGTTCTATTTCAAACTGTTCCTCATCCCAAGAAAAGGAGGTGACTGGAAACAGATGTTGGATTTCTCCACTCAACACTTACTCCCATGTCCCATCTTTCAAAATGTCGTCCTTGCAAACACTGCTACCATTCATTCTGCATCAAGTCTTTCAGGTGTCTCTCGACCTAAAGGATTCCTATCTCCACATCTCTATTCACCCTGATTACAAGAAATTTGAGGTTTTCTACCAGCTCATCAACTTTCTGTTCTATGCTTTGCCTTTTGGATTTTCTACAGCTCTCCAGAGTCTTCACAAAGTGTCCTTGCCCCTGTCATAGCTTTCTGCAAGACTCCTAGAATACAGATATTGCATTATTTGGATGGCTCAGTAAATACTCTTGACTTATCTGAACTACACCCTGTCTCTACTTCAAGGAATGGGGTTCACAATCGCCCTCTAAGTCAGCACGCAGTGAAACAGACCTATGACATTAATTTTCTTGGGGTGCGGACTAAACGTCAAGCTCATGCAGGTTTTCCTACCACCAGACGAATTGCAAAACCTAGTCAGTTATTTCCTCTTGCTTCATCCTCTTCAGTCCTGTACTGCAAGGAAGATCTTCCAGAGTTCTGGGGTTTATAATAACAACAGATGTCATTGTCCCCTCTGGCATCCTCCGTGTGAGGAGGATCCACTGGTACCTGAAGTCCACCTGGAACCACCACTATTATCCTCTCGACACATGTTCCTCTCCTACCTTGCCTAAAGAAGGAAATCCTGTGGTGGATGTCGCAAATAAAGTTCAACCCAGGTCTACCCTTCAAAATGAAGACACAAAAAGAGGAGCTGCATACAGATGCATCAAATGATATGTGGGGCCTGGAAAGGCAATCTGAGAGTTCTGGGAGAATGGCCAGCAAGTCCAAGATTAGGCCACATTAATCTGAAGGAGATGATGGCACAAATACAGGTCCTGCAGATCATCTCACATTTTTGGAAACCAGGTCCCTTGAGAGTGTTCATACAATACAACAGTCATGTTACATTAGTAGGGGTGTTCACCAGATCTTACCAACTGTCCAGACTGGCTGTTTTATCTTGGGCAGGCCAAAAAAGCAAGCCTCTCTTGCCAAGTGGTTTACATTCACCTCACAAGACAATGTCCTGGCATACCTTCTAAGCAGATCAAGGGAAATAGGGAATTTTCATAGAGGTAGTCCTCAAATGGGAGGTACCACAGATCTATTTGCTTCCATCTACAAGAAACAACTAATGGTCTTTTGCTATGACCTAGTGTCCTCAAGTTTGAAAGACTGACACTGTCCTTTCTTTGGAAAGTGAGGTTTCTATATGCTTTCCATACACTTCCTCTTCTTCCCAGGGCCTTAAAGATCCAAGGGGAATGCCCAAAGATCTCACTGGTAACTCCCTTTTCACCAAGGCGGTGTTGGTTTCCCCTTTTCCACCTAGCCAAGGATCATCACCAGAAGGTTTCCACCACATTGGCTTGCTCACGGAACAGAAGGGTTCAGTACTCCACTCCAACCTCAAACTGTCATAGATGATAGGTTTCTGTTTCCTTTTAGATACAAATTCTTCTGAGGATGCTTAAGGTTCTCCAGGAGACGAGAAACCCTACTACCAGGAAATCCTGTGTAGCAAAATGGAAAAGATTTTCTATATATCTGGCTAAAAAACTGGACCCCAGTACAGGCTTAATACTCCAGTGGTCCTCTGTGTGAGCTGTTGAATTCTAGCCTAGTATACTCGTTTAGTAAGGTACACATTTCAGCCATATCTGCTTGTCTGCCTCTGGAGCCCTCTCTTCTGGCAAGATTAGAGATAAAACAGTTCTTAAAAGATGTACTCCACCTTGAGACCTCCAAGGAAAACTATTCTGCCTGCTTGGGACTTCAGTATAATGCTGGAAAGGCTCACTTTCTCTCCCTTTGAACTAACCGCCTTTAGTTCTCTCAAATTCTATGCTTGCAAAGCTGTTATTCTGGTAGCTCTCACCTCTGCCAGATGAGTCTCTGAACTACAAGTCCTTATGGAAACCATTTTCTTCCCAATCTTTCATGAGGATAGAGCATCTTTGAGGGCCAGTCTCCTCTTTATGGATTGAAGAGGTAATCCAGAAGGCTTGAGTCAAGTCTGATATCCCACCTGTGACCCAGAGGGTGACAGGGCTAACAGGAAACAGAGTACAGAAGATTTGTCCAGATAAACTTTAGCTAGCAGATCTAGGAGACTCTCTCTCTCTCTCTCTCTGATACCCTCTCTGTGGAAGGTACAAAGCTTGTTGAAGTTTCAAGTAGTTTTGTTCAGTTAAATAGGTAGATGGACAAGTGTTCTTGTTCTTATCTCTCAGCCATTTGGAATACTGCAACATTAGAACAAGAGCACTCTTCCATCTACCTACTTAACTGAATAAACTACTTGAAACTCCAATAAGGTGTCTTTATTCCTCCCACAGGGATGGTATGAGAGAGAGAGTCTCCTGGATCTGCTAACTAAAGTAATTTTATCTGGACAAATCTTTACTTTGTTTCTTTATGCATTCTGATAAATGAATTGTCCCTTAATTGGGCCAAAAATCTGCCAACCTTCTTCCCTAATCCAAAAACAAGGGAGAAAGAATTCTTCATTCTCTTGATGTTCATAGACAACTTTGATTCTACCTCAATAAGACTGAAGATACCTGCAAGCTGGACCAACTGTCTCCTTCCAGGAACTAGGACACCTATTTTCTAAGCAAACTTTTGGTAATTGGATCGCTAAATCATTTATCTTTTGCTACACACAACATGGCAAAACCTTCCTTTCTCCAACAAAGGCACATTTTCCTAGAGTAGTAGCCTCTTCTGGAGCTTTCTACACAGAGATTTACTCTAGGGACAACTAGTCACTTGGTTCTCTGTGCATACCTTTTCCAGATTTTTACACTGTATGCTTTTTCTAAATTCAGGGTCACATTTGCCAGGTTAGTCCTCTTTAGGTTACTGGATAAGCTCTCCTATTTCTCATTCTGTCACCCTTTACTCATAAGCTGTGGGAATCCCCCAACCATTTGGAATACTGCAACAGTAATCCAAGGAAGGATCTAGTACAGTTGTGTAAGAAGTTATCATAGCAGTAGATATCCCGTTTATAGCTGTTGCAGTATTCCTTCCCCCTTTTTTTATTTCTTCCTTTTTCCTCATAGTCTGAAAGGGACAGCTGTACTTTGCATCTCCCCTCTTAGCTGATCAGTTTTAGTATTTCGGAGATGTTCATCGCACATACAGCTGCAGTCATTACAGATGGGTTATCCTGCCATCAGGTGGGTCCTCGGTCGGCCGAATTCCAAAGTCTAGGTCCGGCATCGGTTGTCGTCGCTTCTTCCCTGACGTCAGTGCGGCAGGGGTATAAAAGAGGCAGCCAACGCCATTTTCTTCAGTCTTTCTTGCCGCTCGGTGCCCGAAGCAGAAGCAGTTCGCAAGTGCCGGTTGGCCAGCTCCTGAGATTTACAAACAGTGTTTCAGCCGAAGTCTTCTTTAAAGCTAAGTACCCCGTTGGGGAAACTTTTCTTGCTTCAGTCCGATGTCAGACAAAGTTAATAATTGCATTTCTTGTGGGAAGCAAATACCGCATAAGGATTTTCACTCTTTCTGTATACCTTGCTTAGGGCCAGACCACGACGTCTTGGCCTGCCGTTTTTGTGCTAGGTTCAACAAGCGCACTATTAAGCGCCGGGTGGAGTTCGCCCTTCATTATTTTGGAAAAAAAATGTACTTATATCATGTCGTCTGATACACCGACGCCAGTTTTAGTAAAAAGCCGCAAAGACAAGGACCGACATCCGAGGTCCGCACCAAGTACTGAGACCACGCTAAGGCCTACTACCGGTTCTCCGGTTCTCAGCGAGGCGCCTACGCAGCCCCTGATTACCGATGAAACTATTTTACCGGTGTCTTCAGTACCCGAGGTCGCAGGCTCCTCGGTCCCCATTCCCACTGCAGATACCGACGCCACTCTTGGCGGGGAAACCGAAAATTTAGTGAGGCCTGCCATTTCTGAAGGCGTCTTCAGGCATACCACCTTCTCTATTAAAGCCTTCACTAAATCTAAAGCTACCATCAAAACTAAAAAAACAAGGCCCTCAGACCTCCTCCCAAGGCCCCATGCCTAAAAAACAGATGCTTAAAATGGCTGAGGATTTGATAACTCTCATCAGGGGTTCTCAACCCCCCTCTGACAAAAGACCCAGATTGGAGGAAGGACTACCCTTCCTCAAACCAGGCTTCTATTACCTCAGACCATTCTGAGGACCAGGATTATGCCTATTCCTCTTTTGAAGACTCTGATGCTGAGGAGTCTATTCCCTCAGTCTCCCCCCCCCTGAGGACTACTCTTTTGGGGAAACCCTGCATACATTGAGGGAGCACTTCCACTGGGAAGGCCAAGATTACTCATATTCCAAGAAAAGGTTCAGGGAATTTCTACTGCTCCCCCAGCATAGACCCCTGACTATCCCTCCTGTTTTAGATATTTTGGATGATGTGTACTCAGAAGCCAGTCTTAATCCAGATTCTTTACCTCCAGCCCCTGTTAAACCAGACCGGTATTACCGGGTTCCTGATTCTCACCAGTTCCTTTATAAAAGCCATACTGCTGACCCAGAAACAATTTCACAGGGTCCCAAGGGGATAAAGGCCTCTACTGCTAAAAACTCTTTACCTTCAGAGAGAGATTCCAGAGTATTAGAAAGGTGGGGGAAAAAGGTGTATACATCAGCCACTTTAACCATGAGGGCATTAAACTGTCAATTTCATATGTTAAAGTACCAACAGTTTTTGTTATCCCAGGTGAAAAGCAAAATGACACAAACAGAACAACCAGATTTGAAAGAGTTGCAGGATTTGTTGCATGGAGCAGAGCAAGTGGGTAAACATACCTTGCAGTGTGGTTTTGATGCTTTAGAGGCCTCATGTAGAGCTGCTGTCACAGGGTCTGTCATACGTAGACATGCTTGGCTCAAAGAGCAAACCTTACCAGATCATGTCAAAGCAAAGTTATTAGATGCACCACTTCAAAAAGATGCATTGTTCAGTGTTAAAGCTGAGGAGGTACTAAAGAAAATGAAGGAAAAAGCGAAATCTATGCAAACAGTTAAAGATTTCTTGCAGGTGCAACCTCCACGCTTCAGCAGAAACTGGCCTTCAAAAAATTGGTCCTTTCCAGCCACGGACAGACCTCAAAGGGGCAGGTACAGACACCCAAGGGGTAGAGGACAACCTCAAGGATCTTAGAGCTAGACAGTGGCAAGCACCAATCCCAAGAGGTGGAGAAGATAGGCCACAGTCATTTAGAAAACGGACACAATGACTTCCCCCTATGCCTGCCAAACAAAGCTATAATGGCAGCACCTTTGGGCAGAAAACTGGCATTATTTTCAAAAAACTGGCACATTGTTACAAAGGACAAATGGATTCTGGACATTATAGACAGAGGCTACAGGTTTCACTTTCACACCCTTCCAAAAACGAGAGGCTTGCCAAACCTGCCACAAAATCAATGGGCAGAGGCACAAAGACAAATTTTCACTCTCATGGATATGAAAGCAATTCAAGAAGTACCTGCAAAAGAACAAGGTCAAGGTTTTTATTCCAGACTATTTCTGGTACCAAGGAAGGACAAAGATTGGAGACCCATCTTAGACCTATCCATCCTAAACACATATCTACAGGTACCAAAATTCAAGATGCTCACATTACAGCAGCTTCTTCCCATGCTGGGCAAGGAGTCTTGGCTGGTAACGTTGGACCTCAAGGAGGCATACCTGCATGTCCCTATCAGACAAGATTGCAGAAGATACCTCAGATTTCTTGCAGGTTCAATCCATTACCAATTCTCTGCATTGCCCTTTGGCTTATCTACTGCGCCCAGAGTGTTTACGAAATGCCTGGCATCAGTAATTGCCTTCTGCAGACAACAAGGAATACAAATCTACCCATACCTGGACGACTGCCTGATCCAAGCGGACAGCAAGGACATTCTATTGCAGCATCTGGCGTTTGTAATAAAACTGTTAAACTACCTGGGATACACAATGAACAAAAAGAAATCAAAACTAATACCTTCTCAACAGATAATTTTCCTGGGTGCCAGCTTAAATACAACCACCCAGATGGCCTACCTCACGCCAGACAAACAAGGGTAACTGTCTCAATACTTCAACAAAATGGCAACTTTAAACAGACTAACCGCAAGGGAAAGTCCTGCAGGCTCTGGGTTTCATGGCATCTTGCATCCTACTGATACCATGTGCAAAGCTGCATATGAGGAAACTACAATGGTACCTAAAAAACTTATGGTCTCAACACAGCCACATCTTGGAAACAATTATACCACTCATTCCATGCCTACAAAAGGAATTTTTGTGGTGGGTTCAAGCATGCCAAAGAAACACAGGTCTTCCTTTCTGTTTACCTCAAACAACTCAAATCATCACAACGGACGCCTCAGACTACGCCTGGGGAGCACACATGGCAGATCAGTGCATTCAGGGAAAATGGTCCCAAAAAGAGAAGCACCTACACATCAACCAAAAGGAGATGCTAGCCGTGCAAAATGCCCTTATGACCTTCAAGGGCCTACTGCATCCAGGCCAGCTATTGATAAGGACAAACAACACCACAGTCATGTGGTACATAAACAAACAGGGGGGAACTCATTCATACCCCCTGTGCAGGCAAGCCATGACCCTGTGGAACACAGCTCTGGAATTACAAATTCAACTACAGGCACAATTCCTGCCAGGGAAGGAAAACCCACTGGCAGACAACTTAAGCAGAAACATGACAGACCCACACGAATGGAAGTTGCATCCTCAAGTCTTCTCAAAGATAACTCAGGCATGGGGACAGCCAGACACAGAGCTATTTGCTACCCACAGAAATTACCAGTTGAAAAAATTCTGTTCAAGGACCTATCATCCACAGGTCTGGAAAGTGGACGCACTCTCCTTCAATTGGGCAACATTGACAGTCTATGTCTTCCCGCCTCTTCCTCTACTGACTAAAGTTCTATTAAAAACCAGAGCAGAGAGGCCACAAATGATTCTCATTGCTCCAGACTGGCCACGACAGCACTGGTATCCTCTCCTAAAGAGCCTGTCACACTCACCACCATGGATCCTACCTCTAGTTCCACTTCTGTTGTCCCAGCACAACTAAAAAACCCTTCACAGCCAGCTCAAAATCATTAAATCTAGCTTCATGCAGAATACCTTAATTTCCCAACAGAGTCTCCTCTCCAAGGAGGTGCAGGATGTCATCTTGGAGGCCAGAAGACCCTCTACTAGAAAAACCTACTCCGCCAAATGGAAACAATTTTGTTCCTGGAATCGAGAAAAGGGCCAGAATCCTTGGGTAATAAATATACCTCAAATTTTACAGTACCTAGCTGAGATGTTACAGTGGCCTTTCCTTCTCCTCCATCAAGATCCATGCTTCAGCTATTTCTGCACAATACAATACAGATCCTCCTTTATTCTCACATCCTCTATTAAGGCAGTTCCTCAGAGGGGCAAAAAATATAAAACCCCCACGGAAACCACCAGTCCCAGCTTGGGACCTCAACTTCGTATTGGAAAAGCTGACCCTGCCTCCCTTTGAGCCGGCTTCTTCAACAGAGCTACAATACTTGTCATGGAAAACAGCCTTACTTCTGGCTATTACCTCAGCACGCAGGGTTTCGGAGCTACAGGCCCTCATGGCTGTGCAACCATTCATCATTTTCCATCAGGACAGAGTTTCCTTACAAATCAACCCTACCTTCATGCCAAAGGTTGTATCCAGTGTAGCTTTGAATCAGACTATTCATTTACCTACCTTTTATCCAAATCCACAGGACAAAGGAGAAAGACTACTACATTCCTTGGACATTCATAGACAACTTCGTTATTACTTGGACAGAACAAAGTCCTTCAGGAAATCTGAGCAGCTCTGTGTCCTATGCTACAGGTGCTCAAGGGAAGGCAATTTCCAAACAGACAATTTCAAAATGGATAGCCCACTGCATACACTTTTGTTATTCATTTCATGGAAAATCTGTGCCTGTATACATCAGATCCCACTCCACCAGGGCTACAGCTACCTCTACAGCTTTCCACAGGGGGGGTCCCTACCAAGGACATTTTGGAAGCAGCTACTTGGAGTTCAGTGCACACTTTCTGCAAGCATTACCACCTTCCACTATACTCTAAATCTAGAGCGGGCTTTGCCACAGCAGTCCTGCAGGGCATCCTAGCCCCTCCTAGTTCCACTTAGTACCTACCACCCTTACTTAGCTTTGGGATTCTCCCCAAGTGTAATGATTGCAGCTGTATGCACGATGAACATAGTACAGTTTTGTACCTACCATAAATGTAGATGTTCGAGTGCTCATACAGCTGCAGTCCAGGATGTCCTTCAAGGATGCAACTGCAGTCCTGACATATGGGTTGTCCTGCCTCAGGCAGCCCTTCGGTCGGCCGGATTCCAAAGTCTGGGTCCGGCGTCGGCTGATGTTGCCCTTTCCCCGACGTCAGAGCGCCTGGGGTATAAAAGCGTCAACCGACGCCATCTTCTTCTGTCTTTCTTGCCGCTCGGCGCCCGAAGCAGAAGCAGTTCGCAAGTGCCGGTCGACCAGCTCCTGTGTTTTCAGCTACTGAAGTCTTCAAAAAAGCTAAGTACCCCGTTGGGGACCTTTTCTTGTCTCAGCCGATGTCTGATAAAACTGTAAAAGTTAATAATTGTTTAACTTGTGGGAAACAAATACCTCATAAGGATTTCCACTCTTACTGCTTACCCTGCCTAGGCCCAGAACACAACATCTCGGCCTGTACAGCTTGTGCTTCTTTCAATAAACGCACTCTTAGGCGTCGGACAGAGTTTGCACAGGATTATTTTGGGGAAGATTTCTGTTATATCATGCCGTCGGAGCTTCCGACAGCACATTTACCTAAAAAACGGAAGGATAAGGACCGACACCCGCGGTCTCGGCCGACACCACGCTTAGGCCTACCACGAGTGTCTCGGTCTCTTCTGAGCCGGTTTCACAACCGCTACAGACCGACGACACCGCCCCACCGGTTACTTCGGTACTGGAGGCCAGCTCGGTGCTGGTTTCTGTTCTCCCCTCTGAGACCGTAGCACAGGATATTTCTAACACCATTTCAGTGGATAAGACTACTCCAGCACGCGGGGCTGCCAGGCCTCCAGTGTCTATGTCCATTAAGGCCTACACACGTGCTAAGGCTGCCAAACAGGCTAAGTCTCTCCCTCCAAGATCTGTTTCTCTGGGATCCACTTCTGGTTCTCAAATTTTAAGTTTAGCTGAGGACCTTATTTCTTTAATTAGGGATTCTCAGCCACATCCAGATAGAGGCTCTCAGCCGCCTTCTGTCAAGAGGCCTAGGGTTGAGCAGGTAGATCCCCAGTCCGATGAGGCCTCAGGTGATTCTGCACATTCAGACTACCAGGAGGAGGCCTTCCCGGCCTACGAGGATTCTGATGCGGAGGAATCCATTCCCTCTGCTTCTCCTCCTGAGGAGTTTTCCTTTGGGGAAACGCTTCATTCCATGAGGGAACACTTCAAATGGCAAGGCCAAGAATACTCAGATTCTAGGAAAAGGTTAAGGGAATTTTTAAAGCTACCTCAGCATAGACCCTTAGCTATTCCTCCAGTTTTAAATGTTTTAGATGATGTGTACTTAGAATCTAGTGTTTCCCCTGACTCGCTCCCCCCTGCTCCTGTCAAGCCAGACAGGTACTACAAGGTCCCAGACACACATCAATTTCTGTACAAGGGCCATACTGCTGACCCTGAAACTATTTCTCAGGGGCCTAAAGGGGTTTCCTCCACTACTGCTAAGAATCCACTTCCTTCGGAAAGAGATTCTAGGGCTTTAGAAAGGTGGGGCAAGAAAGTATATACATCTTCCACCCTTTCTATGTGAGCATTAAATTGTCAATTTCATATGATTCAGTATCAGGAATACATGTTGGATGACTTGCAAAAGAAATTGGCTTCCCCGAACCATTAGATAGAAAGGGGTTACAGGAATTGGTTCATAATACTCAGCAGGTTAGCAACCATTTCCTTCAGTGTGGATATGATGCATTGGAAGCTTCATGTAGAGCAGCAATGACAGGTGCGGTCATACGCAGACATGCTTGGTTAAAGGAACAAACATTGCCAGACCATGTGAAAATTAAGCTTTTGGACGCACCACTAGAGAAACATAAGCTATTTGGTGCTACTGCACAAGAGGTTTTAAAGAAAATAGAGGAAAAGGCAAAATCAGTGCAAACAGTCAAAGATTTCCTCCAGGTACAGCCTCCAAGATTCAGCAGGAATTGCCCTTCTAAGCATTGGTCCTTTCCAGACAGACAAATTTCAAGAGGCAAAAACAGACGTGGCAGAGGTAGAGGGCAAACTCAAGGCTCCTACAGAGGACGTCAATGGCAGCCTCCGAACCAGAGAGGTGGGGCAGGACCTTCCACTGCTCCGCAGGGACAATCTCAATGAATTGACTTTGACTCCGCCATCCAGGGCTCAATTAGAAGCACCTTTGGGCGGAAAATTATCTTTATTCTCACAAAATTGGCACAATATTACAAAGGACAAATGGATACTGGACATAAAACAAAGGATACAGATTCCATTTTCATACACTACCAACAAGACATGGCAGGCCAAACCTGCCACCAAATCAAAGGGCAGAGGCACTCAAACAAATAACAAACCTACTTCAAATAAGAGCAATAGAAAAGGTTCCTTCTGCAGAACAAGGCCAAGGATTTTATTCAAGACTGTTCCTTGTTCCAAGAAAAGAAAACCAATGGAGACCCATTCTGGACTTGTCCGCACTGAATACTTACCTTATTGTGCCAAAATTCAAAATGCTGACTTTACAGCAACTCCTTCCCATGCTGGGCAAGGGGTCTTGGCTGGTAACTCTGGACCTCAAGGAGGCATACCTGCATGTCCCAATCAGACAAAGTTGCAGAAGATACCTCAGATTTCTTGCAGGCTCAGAGCATTATCAATTCTCAGCATTGCCCTTTGGCTTATCTACTGTGCCCAGAGTGTTCACGAAATGCCTGGCATCAGTAATTGCACATTGCAGACTTCAGGGGATACAAATATACCCTTACCTGGACGACTGCCTTATACAAGCGGACAGCCAACAAGCCTTGTTAAAAAAACTTGGACTATGTCATTCACCTACTGCAGGCCTTGGGATACACAGTCAATATTCAGAAATCAAGTCCCGTACCATCCCAACAAATACCTTTCCTGGGTGCCACACTGGACACAAACACCCAGATGGCGTTTGACAAAAGAGAAACAAAAACAATTACCAGAATACTTCAGAAAATTGGCAACACACACCCAGATGACTGCAAGGAAAATCCTGCAGGCCCTGGGTTTCATGGCATCTTGCATTCTTCTGATTCCACACGCAAGGCTGCATATGAGGAAACTACAATGGTATCTAAAAAGTCTATGGTCTCAACACAGCCACAGCCTGGAAGCATTGATCCCACTCATTCCATGCCTTCAAAAGGAATTTCTGTGGTGGGCTCAAGCAAGCCAGATAAACAAAGGTCTGCCTTTCAGCAAGCCTTATACAAGTCAAACCATAACAACAGACACCTCAGACCATGGATGGGGGGCGCACATGGAGGGCAGATGCATTCAAGGACAATGGACACAAAAAGAAAAGCACCTGCACATCAACCAAAAAGAAATGCTGGCAGTGATGCATGCAATCAAGGCCTTCGAAAAGTTCATGCATCAGGGCCATCTACTAATAAAGATAGACAATACCACAGTTATGTGGTACATAAACAAGCAAGGAGGTACCCATTCCTACCCTCTTTGCAGAGTGGCAATGAATCTCTGGGATATTTCCCTACAATTGAAAATAGAGCTACAATCCCAGTTTGTACCAGGGAAGGACAATGTTCTGGCAGACAGCCTAAGCAGAAACATCATGGATCCACACGAATGGATGTTGCATCCAGACATTTTCTTACAAATAACTCAAGCATGTGGAAGGCCGGACATAGATCTTTTTGCCTCCCACCTCAATCACCATCTGAAAAAGTTTTGCACAAGGACATACCATCCTCAAGCATGGAAGGTGGACGCTCTCTCCTTCAGTTGGAACTCTCTAACACTATATGCCTTCCCACCTCTTCCTTTGATGACCAAGGTGTTATTAAAGATCAAGACAGAGCAACCGAAAGTCATACTGATAGCTCCAGACTTGCCAAGACAACACTGGTACCCACTGCTACGGAGCTTGGCACACACCAATCCGTGGCTCCTTCCTCAATGGCCGCCACTTCTGACACAGCACAATTACAGGACATTACACCCCAGCTTGAAAACATTGAAGCTGACAGCTTGGAAGATTCCATGACTATTCCTCAGGATACACTTTCCAAAAGGGTAAAAGATATCCTGGAGGCGCGCAGACCTTCCACTAGAAAAACATACTCAGCAAAATGGAAGAGATTTCTTATCTGGAACAGCAAAAAGGGTCAAGACCCATCAGTGATGAGCAGTCCACAGATCCTAGAATATTTGGCTGAAATGGTCCACAATGGCCTTTCATATTCTTCCATAAAAATACATGCTTCAGCAATATCTGCCAAATATAACACTGATCCGCCTGTATTTTCTCACCCATTGCTAAGACAGTTTCTAAGAGGTATAAAGAACATCAACCCTCCAAGGAAACCACCAGTGCCTGCATGGGACCTCAACTTCATGCTGGAAAAATTAACTCTTCCTCCCTTTGAACCAGCAGCATCTTCAGAGTTGCAATTTCTGTCTTGGAAGACAGCTTTCCTTCTGGCAGTAACCTCAGCAAGAAGAGTCTCTGAGCTACAGGCCCTTATGGCAATACAACCATTTCTCATTTTTCATCAGGACAGAGTTTCTTTGAGAACCAATCCGTCATTCATGCCAAATGTGGTATCCAGGGTGTCCCTGAATCAAGCTATTCAACTGCCTACCTTCTTTCCCAATCCTCAAAATAAAGGAGAGAGACTTCTGCACACCTTGGACATACACAGACAGTTGTGCTACTACTTGGACAGAACAAAGTCTTTCAGAAAATCTGACCAGCTTTTTGTAGCTTGCGCTGCTGGATTGTAGGGAAAAGCAATTTCCAAACAGACAATTTCTAAATGGACTGGAAATTGCATTCGATTCTGCTACTCTTTTCATGGAAAAACTGTGCCAGCTGACATCAGGCCACATTCCACCAGAGCTACAGCCACCTCCACCGCCTTTTTAAGAGGAGTGGCAACAAAGGACATTTTAGAAGCTGCTACATGGAGCTCCGTGCATACATTTTCCAAACATTACAACCTGCCTTTATATTCCAGATCCAGAGCAGGGTTTGCTTCTGCAGTCCTGCAGGGCATTTTAGCTACACCATCTTTGTCTTAGTGCCTACCACCCCCAGGTTGGCTATGGTGTTCAACCCATATGTCAGGACTGCAGTTGCATCCTTGAAGGACATAGTACAGTTTTATACCTACCATAAATGTAGATGTCCGATAGGTATGCAACTGCAGTCAGGTTTTCCCTCCCACCTACCCCTCTGTGGTATTCTTTTGGGTTTCTACCCCTCATTTTAGCTACCTGGGATAATCTTTTATGGTGTATTTGTTTTTATGTTGTTGTACTTGTCTGGAATTTTTTCTCTATTTTCAAAATTTAGCCTTCCTTAGAGGGCACCTGGCATCTGGGGCAAGAAACACTGAAGAAGATGGCGTCGGCTGACGCTTTTATACTCCAGGCGCTCTGACGTCAGGGAAAGGGCGACATCAGCTGACGCCAGACCCAGACTTTGGAATCCGGCCGACCGAAGGGCTGCCTGAGGCAGGACAACCCATATGTCAGGACTGCAGTTGCATACCTATCGGACATCTACATTTATGTTAGGTACAAAATTATACTTTACCCTCCCTCCATCCCCTCTTAGGACAGGCCTTATGACAAACACCTTTATCATACAACCTATTTGGGGTATTCTTTTATGGGGTATTTGCTTGCAACTACTACTTTTTGATTTATCTACATTGCATGTTTGCATAATATTATGTTTTGCCTTCCTTCTGGGGTCACCTGACATCTGGGGCAAGAAAAACTGAAGAAAATGGCGTTGGCTGCCTCTTTTATACCCCTGCCACACTGACGTCAGGGAAGAAGCAACGACAGCCGACGCCGGACCTAGACTTTGGAATTCAGCCGACCGAGGACCCGCCTGACGGCAGGATAACCCATCTGTAATGACTGCAGCTGTATGAGCACTCGAACATCTACATTTATGGTAGGTACAAAACTGTACTTTCTGCATGCTTACTGGCTTGGATGTAGTCTAAGGATTTATGCAGATTCATCCATTTATGTATCTTTGCCCCCAGGGGTTTAGGTTATGCGTAGGCTGTATGGAGCTAGGGAAGGTTTTGGTTTTGGCAGCCCCATCATCTTGGTTATTTGGTGTGACAATCCAGCAGTTTGAAATACTGCAGCAGCGATCAGTAGATGTGCCATTATGGTAACTTCTTACCCAAGTGTACTTTCACTCCCTTTTAACATGATCCTCCTTTCTAAGGCAGTACAATTCAGTGCCTAACTTGTTTTCCAAAAGCAATATCATGCTAGGGTCCTTTTTCATCAATCCAGACACCGCCATCCTTATACATCCATGCATCACTACACAAAACTGTTTAAGATGGTACTGTTAATAGTTTAAATGACTTCATTGATTATGTAAAATCTACCACTAGGATTTATAGAAAAAAATTGCAAACATCTCTGTCTTCATGCTTGTATGCATTCGAGCCACATTTATAGTGGCATAGTACATAGTCCGTCTTTAACAGCCAGTAGGCTGAATACTAAGGATAGTAATTGTTTATCACAACTTAATGAAATGTTTCCTGAATTCCTTGATGGGGCTATAATATGGATATGTTAAATAGGAACAAGGATAGGATTATATGTGAAAGAGAGTGTCTAGCTGAACCAAATTTTTCTGAAGAAAAGATTAATAGCACATGGACTAGACTTACTGTTTCTAGACCATGAATCAAATATCAAATTAAATACAATTCAAAACAATAAAATTAAGGAAATCATTAAAGAAAATTGGTCTATTTTATGCATTTCTGAAAGTTTTGAAGAAATTGTAGACCAACATCCCTGTTTTGTATTCAAGAGCGAGAGAAACCTAAGTCAGCAACTTTGTTTTAAGGATTTTAGTTTTTCATAACATAGCAACAAAGAGTACGGTTTCACGTTATGATTGCCATTTTTGTGGTTATATAAATTGGAATAATGACTTTTAAACACCCTAAAACTAAAAAATCTTCAGTTTTTGAACTTGCAAAACTAAAAATGTGATTTATTTGGTTACTTGTGAGATATGTACCTGCTTTTATATAGGAAAGACAAATAGAATGTTAAGTGCATATTTTATAACATTTCTCATATTCGCAGGAAGATTGAAAGTAATGCCTTCTACATGTTTTGAATACTGATACCCATACGTTTTCCTTAAGAGTTATTGTCATAAGTAAGAGCGATAGAGAAAGTTATATAGTTTTAAACACTGAATGTGTTGAATATAAATGAATTGGCCATTTTCAGGCTGATGTGCATCCAGAGCTGAATGACACTGTTAGTATCAGACATGTTTTAAAGAAGAGGTCTTTAATTGTTTTATTTTTAAATTAGGCTGTGATTTAATTGATTTAATTATTATGTGATGCAACTGGGTTCATTTTGTTGTTATAAGCCTTGGCAAAGAGTTGTCTTGGAAGCTTTGCTAAATTATCTTTCTTTATACAGTTTTTATTCACTTTAAATTCCAGTGTTTTTGTCTTACTTGGATTTGGTTTGGAAATTTTTGCTTCTGGGTACTGGTTTTACTGTTTTGTAAACTTTCCTTTTTCTAAAGTTCAAAAATGCAGTAAATGCCTCCGTACAGAACATAAGTGGATTAATTGATTGATTTGCATTTGTTTATTGAGAGAGTCCAGCTAAGCATAAAACCCCTTTTCAGCAGCTGCTCATGGAGAAAAGCTCCACAAATAAAGTAAGGTCCTATGAGTACGACAGTAAGGATCATATAAACAATGCAAGTGAGTACTTTGTCATTGAGATAAGTACACATTGCAGAAAACAAATATTTAATAATTCAGGAAAAGTATTCATTGGACATTTCTTCTGGAAATGGTTACATTTGTTAATTGATGGTGATAGTGATGTTCTTCATCTCACATTGCTGCAGTCCTTACACTTGGGTAGTCCGCTGTCCTCGGTCGGCCCGAATATCAAAGTATAAGGCTGACGTCGGTCAATAAGACTGACACCAGGACGCCAGGGTACAAATGCGCCTGACTGACGTCATATCCTCAGTCTTTTTTGCCGCATGGTCCGATGCAGAAGCAGCGTTGCAAGTGCCGTTCGGCGTTCGAAGTCGGAGTTTCAGACCGAGTCAAAGTTGGCTAAGTACCCCGTTGGGGAATATTTTAGTTTTTTCTTGCCTCAGTGGTTTACCGGATGTCAGTAAAAGTGAATAACTGTATTTCTTGTGGGAAACGGATACCGCATAGAGATTATCATACTTTGTGTATTCCTTGTTTGGGGCCTGAGCACGACGTTGTTGGGTGTCGCTTTTGTGCTAGGTTCAATAAGCGCACTATTAGCGAAGGTTAGATTGTGCCAGGTTGGTCTTGAAGCGGTGCAATTATAACATGCCGTCGGATGCTCCGGCAAGAAGCGCAAAGACAAAGCAGCTAAACCCAGGCAGGAAGAGTCATCCGTGCGGACGCCGGTTCTTTAGAGGCGTCAGTGGAACCGGTGGTTCCACGGGCTTCTCTGGAGTCCCAGGGAGACTTTGATTTTGCAGGATGTGGCCTCTCAGGAGGCAGGTCAGGCTGAAGGGGCTTCTCAGGTTACTGTACTCCCTCCCTTCCTAGGGTGGTTAGGCCCTCTCCTTCTGTTTCCAAGGCTTCTCCCAGAGGCAGGCCAGGTTTAGCTTCTGTTGGTGTCACTCCTAGTTCTTCAGGATCTGTGCCCAAGAAGCACATGCTTAAAATGGCAGAAGATTTAATTACTTTGATTAGAGGTTCTTTGCCCCTCCTGATAAGAGGCCTAGGGTGGAACCAGAGTTGGGGAGTTTTGAGCAGGCTTCAGATGTTTCAGAGTCTTGCTGAAGACTTGCAGGAGTACTCTCCTTATTCTGATTCTGATGCAGATGATTACTCCTCCTGCTTCTCCTCCAGAGGATTTTTCTTTTCAGAGACTCTTCATTCCATGAGGGAACATTTTAAGTGGGAAGGTCAGGACTTCTCTGATTCCAGGAAAAGGCTTAGGAATTTTGCTTTTACCCCAGCATAGGCCTTTGGCTATACCACCTGTTCTGGATGTTGTGGAAGATGTGTTTGCAGAGGCTTCACTTAATCCTGATTCTTTGCCTCCTGCTCTTGTTAAACCGGATAGGTATTACAGGGTGCCTGAGGCTCATAAATATCTTTATAAGAGTCCTAGGGCGGACCCAGAAACTGTTAGTCAGGGACCTAAGGGTGTCAAGGCCTCTGCTGTAAAGAATCCGGTTCCTCCAGATAGAGGCCAGAGCTTTGGATAGATGGGGAAAGAAAGTCTATACTTCTTCCACCTTAGCTATGAGGGCTTTGAATTGCCAGTTTCACATGTTGAAATATCAAAACTATCTTCTTTCTCAATTGAAGTCTAAGGTAGATGCTCTGGCGGAAGGCATTGAGTGTAAAGAATTACAAGATTTGGTACATGTTTCTGAACAGGTGGGTAAGCATTCTTTACAATGTGGTTTTGATGCTGTACAGGCCTCGTCTAGGGTGGCTGCCACTGGGTCAGTTCTTCGCAGGCACGCCTGGCTGAGGGATCAGAGTTTATCTGACCATGTTAAGACAAGAAATTTGGATGCTCCTTTACAGTCTGATGTGTTTGGTTCACCTGTGGAGTCAGTCTTGAAGAAAATGGAAGACAAGGCTAAGTCTATGCAGGCTGTTAAAAGATTTTTTGCAAGTCCAGCCTCCGAAGTTTAGTAGGAATTGGCCTGCTAAGGGGTGGACGACCTTCTTATGATTCACAGTCTAGGGGTAGATCTAGACGTGGTAGGGGCAGAGCTCAGAGCTCCTTCAGACCTAGAACAGGGAGTTCTCCTGCACAATCTTCGGGTGAGGGCAGGGGCCAGTCCTTTCGTAAACAGGCCCAATGACCTACCTTTTCAGCTGCCAGATCCTTCTTGCCTGGCAGCACCTTTGGGAGGAAGGTTGACACTCTTCAAGGAAAACTGGAGTTTGATTACCCAAGACAGATGGGTATTGGATATCATACACCAAGGTTACAGGTTTTATTTCCATACCTTGCCTCCTTTCAAAGGCATGCAGGACGTTCCTCCTCAGCAAAGACTAGAGGCTTACAAACAAATTTCTCTGCTGCTCCAAATAGGGGCCATACAACCGGTCCCTCTGCCAGAAGTGGGCCTAGGATTTTATTCTCGCCTGTTCCTAGTACCAAAGAAGGGGAACACGTGGAGACCAATTTTGGATTTATCTATCCTCAACACTTATCTGGACATTCCCAAGTTCAAAATGTTGACGTTACAACAGCTTTTACCTCTGCTGGGCAAAGATCACTGGATGGTGACTCTGGATCTCAAGGAGGCTTACCTTCATGTTCCTATCAGGCTAAGTTGCAGGAAGTATCAGCTGTTTCGGGCTGGGACTTCTCATTATCAGTTCTCTGCATTGCCCTTTGGCTTATCTACTGCGCCCAGAGTGTTCACGAAGGTTCTGGCTCCAGTGATAGCTTTCTTCAGGCTAAGAGGAATACAGATTTATCCTTATTTGGATGATTGCCTGATTCTGGCCCAAGGAAAGGACGAACTTCTTCATCATTTACAATATGTGATAGCAGTGCTAAGATGCCTGGGGTATTCTGTGAGCGAAATAAAGTCCAGTCTAGTACCCTCTCAGGACATGTGCTTTCTGGGTGTGAGACTGAATACAGCATCCCAGATGGCCTTTTGACCCGGACAAACAAAAGAATCTTTCTCTTTACTTCCATCAATTGTCTCATCAGTCCAGGCTGACTGCAAGGACAGTCCTTCAAGCCTTGGGGTTCATGGCATCTTGTATTCTGGTGCTTCCCAATGCCAAACTGCATATGAGGAAGCTACAATGGTATCTCAAAATGTATGGACACAGCACTGCCAAGATATGGACACTGTCATTCAGATAATACCTTGCATTCAAAAGGAATTTTTGTGGTGGGCTCAGGAATGTCACCTAAACAAGGGACTCTCTGTGACCCGGCCAGAGGCGAGTCAGATTCTAACGACAGATGCCTCAGACAAAGCTTGGGAGCTCATCTAAATGGAAAGTGGGTACAAGACACGTGGCCTGCCAGACTTCAACATCTACATATCAACTTGAAGGAGATGTTAGCAGTCCAATTTGCATTAATAGCTTTCAAGGATTTACTTCTTCCAGGGCAGGTGTTGGTTCTAACAGACAACACAACTGTCATGTGGTACATCAACAAGCAAGGGGAACACATTCTTATCCTCTATGCAGACAAGCAATGATTTTGTGGGAGACTGCTCTCAGTTTACAGCTAAATCTTCAGGCAAGGTTTCTGCCGGGAGCACAGAACTCCTTAGCAGATGTGTTGAGCAGACAAATTATGGATCCCCACGAGTGGAAATTGGATCCTCATGTATTTCAGAGATTGACAGTGTTATGGGGAACTCCAGACATAGATCTGTTCGCTTCTCCACTAAACTACCAGCTGCCAAAGTTTTGCACAAAAAGGTTTCATCCCACAGCTTGGAAAGTGGATGCTCTTTCATTCAATTGGAGCAATCTTCATGTGTATGCCTTTCCACCTCTGCCTCTCCTCCCAAAGGTACTCCTGAAGGTCAGACAGGGCAAGCCAAAGATGATTTTAATAGCTCCAGATTGGTCTCGACAGCACTGGTACCCATTACTGAGAAGTCTGGTACGGGAGCCTCCATGGCCTTTACCTTCGATTCCACACCTGCTGTCTCAGGAGAACAGTCATTTACTCAATGTCAAACTTCACTCTCTTCACCTAACAGCCTGGCATATTCTGTTTTAAACCCTGGAGGGTCTCAGCTTCCACAGCAAGTTTTGAATGTTATTTTGGAGGCCAGAAGGCCTAGTACAAGGAAAGTGTACGCAGATAAATGGAAGAGATTTTTATTTTGGAGTACAGCAAAGGAATTTGATGTTTCTAAGCCTAATTTAAGTGTGGCTCTTCAATATCTTACTGAGTTACTGGACAAAGGTTTGTCCTTCTCTTCTATTAAGGTTCATGCTGCAGCAATTTCGGCTCATTATGACTGTGACCCATCATTGTTTTCTCATCCTTTGTTTAAGCAATTCCTTAGAGGGGCAAAGAATATAAGACCCCCACAGAGAGCTCCTACTCCTGCTTGGGATCTCAATTTTGTGTTGGAGAAACTCACTCTACAACCTTTTGAGCCTGCAGCTACTGCTGAGTTGAAATATTTATCATGGAAAACTGCTTTTTTGTTGGCCATTACCTCTGCGAGAAGGGTTTCTGAATTACAGGCCCTTATGGCGGTTGAGCCTTTCTTAATTTTCCATAAGGATAGGGTATCTTTGCGTACTAATCCTTCCTTTATGCCTAAAGGGGTTTCTAGTGTGGCTTTAAACCAAACTATTCATTTGCCTACTTTTATGCAAACCCCCAAAATAAAGGGGAAAAGATTTTGCACACTTTGGATATACACAGGCAGTTGCGATATTATTTGAGCAGAACTAAAGGGTTCAGGCAGTCTCAGCAGTTATTTGTTTCATTTGCTTTGGGTTCTCAGGGCAAGCCTGTGTCAAAACAAACTATTTCTAAGTGGATTGGGTTTTGTATTGCTTTCTGTTATTCCCATCATGGTAAGGAGATTCCAGCTGGGATTAGGCCTCATTCCACTAGGGCTACTGCCACTTCTACAGCTTTTTAAGGGGTGGCAACTAAAGATATTTTGGAGGCAGCTACTTGGAGTTAAGTGCATACTTTCTCTAAGCATTACCACCTTCCACTTTACTCTAAGTCTAGGGCTGGTTTTGCCACTGCAATTTTACAGGGCATTTTGGCAGCTCCTGCTTTATAGTTTTGCCATCCTCCCTTACCTCTGCTTTGGGATTCTACCCAAGTGTAAGGACTGCAGCAATGTGAGATGAAGAACATAGTACAGTTTTGTACCTACCATAAATGTAGATGTTCAAGATCCACATTGCTGCAGTCCACCTCCTTCCCTCTGTAGTTAGAGGCGGTTGTGTGGTTTGGGTTGTACATATTGTGGATATTGTATATATTGTACATATGATTAGTACTAGGGTGGTTGGTTGTTTTTTGCTGTCTTTTGGTTTTGACCTTTCTTTTTAGGGTCTTCTGACATCTGGGGCAAGAAAAGACTGAGGATATGACGTCGGTCAGGCGCATTTGTACCCTGGCGTCCTGATGTCAGTCTTATGCTTGACCGACGTCAGCCTTATACTTTGATATTCGGGCCGACCGAGGACAGCGGACTACCCAAGTGTAAGGACTGCAGCAATGTGGATCTTCGAACATCTACATTTATGGTAGGTACAAAACTGTACTTCCTTGATGCATGCATGCATTTAAGGGAATTAGGCAAAACTGAAAATACAGTCCAGTATCTTTAGAATAAACAGTGGTAGGACAGAGAGCAGGTCATTCATAACAAGTTTGAAAAAAGGAGAATTGTGATCTGACTGCTGAGACTAGGACTAGTAACTTAAACTACATCCTCTCACAGTTCATTATGGACAAAACGTAGTTTCCAAGAAAATAAGGTTGTCAGGATGTCTGCCTCCATGAGGACAAATGTAATTAAAATTTCTAGTAATTATGCTGCAGGCAGGCTTAGTTTGTGTAGAACTTTTTGACAAAGTGTAGATGCCTTTTTTCCCTATTTCTGCCCATAGCAGCCATTTAAATGGGTTATCTCTGGCTGGAATTTATGGTTGAGTTTGATAATGGTCAGGTGCTGCAATGACATACTTGAAACGAGTAGCAAAAATTCTATTTTTTTTAATTCATTTTATTTGGCTTTAAAACAATTAACAAATCAATTATAAAATAGACAACTATTTACATAAGTCCACAGCTGATCAATACATCAAAGTTTTACATAAGAGCAATTAATATTTTTCAGGCAAGTCATTAAGTTTAAGCCAAGATTCATGTGAATGTATAATATTAGACATTCTAATCTTTAATTTTTGCCATACTAATAAATTCAGCACTAGATGGGGTAACTATTGTAATTACTTTTCTGGCTATAGCAAGAATTAGACCAAAAAGGCAGCACTTGGGTTTTTGGAATTATCTCGAATCAGAGCATTAAATAAAACTAAAGATTTAGAAATATTACGTACATCTTTGTACATTATTGTAATTTTGTTAGGTATGAGAAAAGCTCTGTGTAAGAATTTCCAAGTGAAAATGTTCAAGTATAATGAAGATGTAGTTTTTAATCTGTAGATTTTAATATTTTTGTCTTAGTCTTCTAAGAAGTATTCATTATTAATTTTTGAGTAGTAGTTTTAATAGGAATTGCCTAAATATGTGAAATCTAACTTAAGAATTTTATAAATTTGTGATAAATATGATTTATATTTCATTGTTTTATTGATATTTATGAATTCTGTAAGCCGCAGTGGTAGCGTTGTTGCCTTGTAGCAAGAGGTTCTCCTGTTCGATTCTTGGCTGGAGTGCCTTCTGTGTGGAGTCTGCATATCCTCCCCGCGGTCGAGTGGCATTCGAAAGACATGCCTGAATGGGTATGCCTTCGCTGAAGGTTGGGCGTCGGGCTGGCAACTTGGCACCATAAAAATCTACTGCCAATTATTAGCTGACCGGAGCTCCGCTGTGGCAACCCCCAACTGGGAAAAGCCGAAAAGACAAACATTGATATTTAAGAATTCCAGTAATTTGGGGAACGATTTCTTATCTAGGTTAAACATCTTATTAATTTCTGTGTTCAGAAAATCTCTAAATATTTTTTAAATTAACCCATTCCCCAAATCTTGATTGAATTTGAACCTTACATTTTCAACAGGATATATAATTGTGTGTGTGTGTGTGTGTGTGTGTGTGTGTGTGTGTGTGTGTGTGTGTGTGTTGTTGTGTCTTTCAGCTTTTCCCGGTTAGGGGTCGCCACAGCGGGACTCCGGACCGCTAATGATTGGTAGTTAATTTTTTCGTGCCGAGTTACCAGCCCTGACGCACAACCTTCAACGAAGGTACGCCCATTCACGTATGTCTCCATGCAGAAGACGCTCTAGCTGAGAATCGAACCGGACAGCGTCTTACTGTGACATCAAGAGGCACCACCACTATATATATATATATATATATATATATATATATATATATATATATATATATATATATATATATATATATATATAAAATGTATGTGTGTGTTTATATAAAATCAGTACCATTTAAGAACTGATGTCATTACTTTTTTTCAATACTAGCATTTTGTTCATATTACAAGTTTCTAAGGAGTCATTTGTATTTACAATTGTATACAATTGGAAACCTAGAAAATATTAAGTCTTTAATACAATGGTTAGAATATGTGAATTTTTGGAAAGAGGAAAGTTGTCATTTAAATAGGGAATTTGAGAGGAGGGTGTAATTCCATTTATGCCAAAAATGTTTAATAACCAGATAAAACTATTGGGGACTATTTTTATGACTGTTTATGATATATTTACTAATATTTCTTTATGTATTTGTTTCCATTTTGAATTGTAAGATGAATTTATACAAAGCTATAACTTTTACAATTGTTGAAGTAGCATACAATTGAAAGTCAGGGAATCCTATTCCATCATTATCACAACCTTTTCTGTGCCAATCAAAGGAAACTGTTTATTAGGATGCCAAAAAATGTAAGTAGAATATGTATCTTTATTTTTTTTTGGTGGAGATAGTACTAAAGATTGTAAGATAATGTTTTAGGGAGAATTACCATCTTAAGTATCCATCGTTCTTCCATGGTAAAGAAGAATTTTTCCAATTTGTGACTAAAGTTAAAATTGTATCAACCTGTTGAAAGTTTTTATCATTTCTTTACTATTAGACATAATGGTTCTACCATGGTATTACATTTGATAGCTATTCCAATTGAATTTAGAATATTTTTGTATGAATTCTTTAATGTACTTATTTTGTTATGATAAAATTTTAAGTTAGAGATTTCTTCAAAGTAACTCATAAAACTAATTATATGTTCTAATGAATTCTCTTTTCCTATTGTTAATAAAATATCAGCAAAGAGTTGCATCCTTAGTTCCAAGATCCTCTTTTATTTTGATGCCATTAGTGTTCTTACTGGATCTAATACTATTGGCAAAGGGTTCTGTAAGCAAATGCAAACATTAAAGGTGATAATGGACAGCCTTTTTTGTGGCTTTTTTTAATTTAAAGGAATTGGGAAGAAAATAACCTGTTTTAACATAAGTACAAGTTGTATATAACTTAGAAATTAATGCAATTAGCGCTGGTGAGAAATTATACTCTAAGTGTACGACCAATTAACGGAGTCAGAAACCTTATCTAAATTAGAGATCCATGATAGAAAGTTATTTTTTATTTTTATTTGCATAATCTGTTAATGTATGTATTTTTATTATATTATCCTGTACTTGTCTATTTAAAATAAATTCAGTTTGATCATTGTTAATTAGTTTAGGTATACGTAGATTAATTCAGTTGGCTAAAATGGACAATGAACATCTTATAGTCCACATTTAAAAGTGAAATGTGTCTGTATGTTGAGCATTTTGTAGGATCCTTGTCTTGTTTTAAAATAGGTGATATAAGGGAATATTTTCATGATGGGAGACTTCAGCAGCAGTTTTTCTCTATAGGCCTTATCTAATATTTTAACTGCATCTTCTGGTAGTATTTTATATAGTTCTTGTATAAGACCATCTAAGCCTGGCACCTTATTTTTAAGTTTATTTGATCTTTTATATCTGTTAAAATGAATAGTTTATCATTTTTTTGTTAACTTTTTATTTTTATTTATATTTTCCCTTAGAAAATTTTCCACTATATCATCATTGCCTAGGTTATTTAAAATATTTTATGAAAATATAAATAATAGAAAGCCCTCAAGAATACCTTTAATATCTGTTCTTCCTTTTTTATTTGTTATAATTTCTTTGATATGACTTAGTTTATTCATTCTCTTTGATCTAAGAGCCAGTTTAAACAAGCTTAAAGGGTTTACTGAATATGCCCAAAGTTTGTTTTCCAGGTTTATTGAAACTTTATTTAGAATTTCAATATATTATGTACTTAAGTTTTTAAGTTCAGACTGACTGATGATGTCATTTGGTTTCAAGCTGACTGATAATGTCATTTGGTTTTAGATTTAACTTCAGTGTGTCTGTTTTGGTCTGTAGTGTATTCAGTTCTTTGTCTCATTCTCTTGTTTTGCTAATATACCAGCTTGTAACACTTCCATTTATGTAAGCGTTTAGTGAATCAATGTACTTTGCTGTATTCTGACCTATAATTTAGCCATGTATTCAAGTCTGGCTAATACGTTGCACTGGAGTAAATATTGTAGTTATCACCGCCGTCAGTGATACCAGCATCCTGCACAAACAATATAGCTTATTTGTTCAAAATCCTTCATACACATTCCATTGTTTAAATGCCATACTGCTTACATAATTTGCTTTACAACCCAAGTGCCAAGTATGATGAATGTTCTTCGTGTTTCACTGTTGCAGTCATTACATTTGGGTTATCTGCTTGCAGGTAGCCCTCAGTCGGCCTGATTAAAAAAGTCTTGGGTCCTGCGTTGGTTGCTGTCCCTTCTTCCATGACGTCAGGTCGTCAGGGGGTGTAAAACATGCATCCGACGCCATTACATCAGTCTTTCTTACCGTGCAGTGCCTAAAGCAGAAGCAGTTCGCAAGTGCCAGTCGGCCGACTCCTAAAATTTTCGAGTTTCAGAACCAAAGTCTTCAACTAAAGCCAAGTACCCCGTTGGGGAAACTGTCTTGCTCCTTACTGATGTCAGTAAAAGTTAATAATTGCATTACTTGTGGAAAGCAAATACCTCATAAAGATTTTCATTCGTACTGTATTCCTTGCCTAGGCCCTGACCACGACATACCTTGCTGTCGGTTTTGTGCTTTATTTAATCAGTGCACTATCCGTCGTCGATTTATTTTCACCTCTAAATATTTCTGTTCTCTGTTTAATTATCCAGAAATGTCGTCTTGTTAGCCACCCGACTGCCAGGATTCTGAGAAAACGCAAAGATAAAGACAGAGACAGGTCGCCGAGGTCCAAAACTGCTGACGACGATTCTCCTATGCCAGTCGCCAGTACTCAGTGAGGTGCTTTCACAGCCCTTGATACCCTCTTCTTCTGATTTGCAGACCTCTCTACTGAGACCCATTGAGTCTGTATTCCACGAGATGCTTCAACTGTGGAACCCGCGGATGTCTCTACCTTGAATGGGTCTGGAGCCGATGTACAGGCACTGGCTTCGGAGGGTGTATTCAGGCCTACGGTCTTGCATATTAAACTGATGCCTCCTTTACTTAGGCCTAAATCTTGATCCATGTCTAAAAAGCTGACGCCCAGGCCACATGCTCAGGCCTCTATGCCTAAAAAACAAATTATAAGAATGGCTGAAGATGTAATAACTCTAATCAGGGGTAGCCAACCCCCCCCCCCTTTCTAAGAGGCCTAGGACTGAAGTTGATTATCAATCTTGTGATCAGGATTCTGTTTTTTCTGATTCTTCTGATGATCTGGATTTGCCCTTATCTACTTATGAAGATTCTGATGCAGAGGACTCTTTCCTCTCCTGAGGATTTTTCTTTTGGGGAAACCTTACATACTCTAAGGGAGCATTTCTACTGGGAAAGCCAGGATTTTTCTGATTCAAAAAAGAGGCTTAGGGATTTCCTTCTCCTACCTCAGCATAGGCCTTTAGCTATTCCTCCTGTACTAGACATTGTTGAGAATGCTTTTTCAGAATCTAGTTTGGCCCCCGATTCCTTGCCTCCTGCTCCCAGAAAACATGACATACAACAGGGTCCCTGAGTCCCACAAGTTCCTTTTTAAAAATCCTACTGCAGATCCAGAGACTATTTCACAGGGGCCCAAGGGCATTAAGGCTTCTACTGCTAAAAATCCTACTCCTTCTGATAGAGAGTCCAGGGCGCTAGATAAATTGGGTAAGAAGGTTTACACTTCTGCAACCTTGGCCATTAGGGCGTTAAACTGCCAGTTTCATATGTTAAAGTATCGGCAACATGTTATTGGACTGCTTAAACAGAAAATGATGTTGATTCCTGACTGTGTGGAAAATAAAGAATTACCGGATTTAATGCATTCTGCCGAACAAGTTAGAAAACATACTTTGCAATGTGGTTTTGATTAATTTGAGGCCTCTTGCAGGGCTGCTGTTACTGGGTCTGTGCTCAGAAGGCATGCTTGGCTTAAGGAGCAATCTTTGCCTGATCATGTTAAAGCTAAATTGTTGGATGCTCCTTTAAATCAGGACCGCTTGTTTGGCAACAAGGCTGAGGAAGTTCTTAAGTTGGAAGATGAAGCTAAATCTATGCAAACTGTTAAAGATTTTTTACAAGTTCAGCCTCCTAGACTTAGTAGGCACTGGCCCTCTAAGAATTGGTCCTTTCCAGCCCCATCCGGGTCTTCTCAAGCCAAACCCAGACACAGCAAAAAACCCCAGGTTTCAGTCCCAGGGGACTCGCTGAACTAAGCAGTGGGGGGGGCCTCCACTTCCAAATCTGGGAATAAGACTCCCCCCTATGGTAAACTGTCTCAATTACTTCCTTTTAAAATTTCCAAGCACTTATCAACTGACTGCCCCTTTGGGGGGGGGGGGGGGATTGCTCTTCATACAAAGAATTGAACTCATTACCAAAGACAAATGGGTTTTAAATATAATGTCCCAGGGATGCAGATTTCACTTCCACACTTTGCCAACACCAAGTGGGTGGCCGGACCTATCCCCAAATCAGTGGGCAGAGCCCCCAAAACAGGTACATGTTAAGTTGTCAATCTCGCCTTCATTCTTGCTTGATGGGTTCGGAGCCGATCCCTCGGCTCCGACTACTGCTTTAGCTCGAGAACTCCTTTTACCAGCTCGAGGCAGCCCCATATCCCATGATGCAAGGCAGGAAGTACCCAGATCTCGTTGCGCTTGGAGGTCTTCTCTTTACCAGCACCTGGTAAGTAATTCACATTTGTGACATTTAAGCCCTTTTAGTTAAAACTATTTGTTTTGATAGTTTAACTTTAAATTTAACTTTTCTGACAGAAATCCCTGTCTCTTTTAATTTTTTTTTAGTCAGTTAATTTCCCTATCCCATCCCCTGTTAGGGTGTGTGTGTTGGTTTTTTACTAAATACCTTTTGGTATTAGTTTAATTTAATTGGACTGGTGTGTGTGTGTTTTGTTAGGCACCATGTCTAAAGAGAGGGTTTCAGGTTTTAAGAAGTGTGACTGGTGCTCTCAGAAGATGTCTCTGACAGACGGTCACACTTCTTGCCTCTACTGTTTAGGCCCTCTTCACCTGCAGGACTCCTGTGCTATTTGTCACTCCTTCAGCCAGAGAGTCCTGCAGGAGAAATAAGTTGATTCTAAGGGGTCTTCTTAAGCCGGAGGGCTCTCCGGCTAAGTCGGCCCCACAAAATCAACTAAATCTGCCAAGACCCAGGCTTCTGTTTCTAAGCCTGTGGCCTCTGCTCCGACTAATTAGAGATCGCTCCGGCTGGAGCCGATTCTGAATCCACTAAGCTTTGGCCGATGGCTATCGGTGCGAATCTCACTGACCACTGTGGTGTCGGTTCCGACCGGCTCCGACACCCACACGGGCATCGGTGTCGGCTCCGATTGGCTCCGACACCCATGTGGCACAGGCATCGGTGTCGGCTCCGATCGGCTCCGACACCGTTTTTGGTGGCTGTATCGGATCCGGCTGGAGCGATACGAGCATCGAGCGTTCTGCGGCTCCGAAATCGGTGCCGACAGGATCAATATCGGCTCCGATGACCCATTCCAGGAAGAGGTCGAGGTCTCCTTCCTTGGAGCCGATACTTTCGGCTCGGCCTCGCCTCTTCTATCGAACGGAGCCATCGGAGCGATCTTCAAGGTCATCCAGGTTGTCAGACCATGACCTAGAGAGTGGTCAGTAGATTGCTCAAGTCACAGGTACTGGCCCAAATGCTACACAGTCCGTCTCAGCAGGCGACTGTTGGTCCACCCGTTACAGTTCCTCCTTCAACTCTACCCCAGAGCTTGGAGTTGGAGTCTTCGGGCATGGTTACTGCTACGGCTGGAGGCGGATACCCCTTCTGTTCCTTCAGCCCCTACTCTTATCTCCTCTTCCTTAGAGGGATTCGTGGTCGGGCTTCCATGGTCTCCTCCGAGGGTGAGTGGCATCGGACCCTTGTCCGAACCGCTCTTCCCTTGGAGCCTCGGCCTTGGTGAGCTCGGCTCCGACATCTGCCTCGAGACTTCCCTTCGGTGGCCCCTGGAGTTCCTAGCTCTTGGAGCGGGATCTCGGACCTGCCTGGGAGGGAGCATTCGAGGTGATGAAGAGTGTACTGGCCACTGGTATCAGTCAGCAGTCTCTTCCCGTAGCTCCTCCCTCTATTGTACCTGTTGACATCTCTGCCACTTCTCTTGCTACAGGACCCAGAGATCCTCCGCCTCAGGTTTCCCCATTGGGAATTTCCCCTCTTCCGAGGATTCTCCTGATGTTTGGAGATCCTCCTAGGAAGAGGACTTGTAAGAGGAAGCATGTAGACTCCCTGAGTCTGTCACTTGGATACTGACTTTGATGAGTCAGAGGGATCCCTAGATCCCCTCTGAGGATGTCTCCTTCTCAGACATCCTAGAACTTCTGAAACAGAGGGAAACTGGCCCACCAACAATCCCTCTGAGGATGAGTCAGTATACCTAGAGGCGTTTGGATCTCGGCCCTCCACCTCCTGGGTGTCTCCGCCTTCGACCCCTTATGCAGGTTATAGCAAAGGCGTGGACAGCTCCTGACTCTGTAGAGCCAGTCCCTAGGAGGCCTTCTAAATTTATAACTGCCCTAGTGACAAACAATTCCTTACCAAGGGTGTCCCGCTGATGCCATGGTGGTGGCTGCCACCAAAAGGAACTTGCAGATCCTTCCGTGCCCGTCCATCCTCCTAATAAGGACTCTAGGACCATGGATAGGTGCAAGCGGATGTTTTCCTCAGCGACCTTTGCTATGCGTTCGCTGAATTATCTTTGTCACTTCACCAGACTCCAGAGAGATATCCTGAAGGAGCTGGGAGAAGTAGTTCAGGATCCTACAGCTGCAGGGGCCCAAGAAAGATTGCTTCAGCTAGGAACCCTCAATTCCATTGCTAACTCCTCCATGCGGCTAATATCTTATGCTGCTGATGGGCGGTAGAGCCGCAGGCACAGGTGTGGCTCTTAGGCGCCAAGCCTGGATGCGGCTATGTGATTTTGCGGATCCCTTTAAGGCGTCCTTCACAAATTCTCCCTTTGATGGGTCAGCTTTGTTTGGCCCTCAGGTGAAGGAAACCTTGACCAGGTGTGAGCAGGACGGCAAGACTCTTTCTGCTGTTGGAGTCCGTTTTCCACCCCTTCTAGGCCTTATCCCAAAGGACAGAAGGGTGGGAAGATGTGGTTCCGTAAATCTCAAGGAGTCACGCCCGGTTCACGTGGTCAGTTTACCTAGAGGCAGAGGGGTAACAACAACAGGCCGCTCTAGAGGCAGAGGGGTCGAAGAATCAGGGCAACAGGGAGTCTCTTCCTGAGAAGCCCTTTCAGCATCCCTGAGGTGTTGCCCGGCTGTCCCTCCTTGGAGGCAGTCGGGAAGATTATCACTGTACCCAGAAGCCTGGCATTCCCTCACTCAAGACAGATGGGTACAGTCGATCATATCCAAGGGTTACATAATTCCTTTCGAGGAAAGTCCCTTCCCTCAAGTTCCCTTCCAGATGTACCACCGGTCTAAGGGACATTGCAGAGTTAGAGATCGTAAAACTACTGCAAAAGAGCCATTCAGCCAGTTACAATAGACCATTCAGAGCCGGAATCTACTCAAGGTTCTTTTGGTCCCCAAAAGATGGGAGACTGGAGACCAATATTGGATCTCAGCAGACTCAACAAGTCTGTCAGGAAGACAAGATTCGAATGGTCACTCTTCAGTCAATTCTACCCTTCTTACAGAAGGACAACTGGATGTGCTCAATAGATCTTCAGGATGCGTACTATCACATCAAAATTCACAGCCGCTCCAGGAGATTTCTCCGCTGGCTGGGGTCCAGTCATTTCAGTTCAGAGCCCTGCCCTTTGGTCTCACTACAGCCCCAGAGTGTTCACCAAATGCATTGCAGTGGTCACGGCTCACCTGAGTCGTCAAGGATTCCAGGTGTTTCCGTATCTCGACGACTGGCTCCTGTCAGCCACCACCAGGCATCAGCTTATACAAGCCAGGGATTACACAATAGACCTTTGTTCTCATTTGGGCATCTCAGTCAACTACGAAAAGTCATCCTTATCGCCCTGCCAGTCTATTACCTTCATAGGCAAACTTAAACACTGTTCGGATGTCAGCTACCCTTACAGAACAAAGAGTTTCAGACATTCAGACTCATGTCAGGATCATTCTGGCCAGCAAGAAGGTACAGGCCAGAATGGTTCTAAAGGTGTTAGGTCTTATGGCTGCGGCCATCACTCTTCTTCCCTGGCTCGATTCTACATGCCTCCTTCAGTGGATGCTGTTCACACAGTGGTCATACCAGCAACTCCCAATGCGTCACCAGATTCTGGTGACACAAACATCAAAGAACATCTTGCTTGGTGGATCACATCGTCTCAGGTTCACCAAGGCAGGTGCTTTGTACCTCCGTCCCGATAGCCACTGTCACCACGGATGCCTCCTGATCGGGTGGGGGTCATTATCAGGGCAGGATGGTTCATGGGGCGTGGCAACCGTTCGGTACCATCTGCACATAAATGTCCTGGAGATGAGAGCAGTGCTTTTAACGTTGCAAGCCCTCAACGACTTTCTTCCCGTAGGGACAATTGCAGTCCACACAGACAACATGTCTGTAGTTTGGTATATCAACAAACAGGGCGGAACCAAGTCCTACCCCTTGTGTCGAAGCTCAGACTATGGCAATGGGCGATCTCCTCTCATCGGTTTCTGGTAGCAGCGATATCCCTGGGAAAACCAACATTATAGCGGACAGATTGAGCAGAGCTATTCTCATGCCTCACAGTGGTCTCTCAAGCAATCCATAGCGGAAGAGATTTTTCTGGAATGGGGTCGTCCATGTTGCGATCTTTTGCTACTCCCCAAAACAGCAAATGTCCAGACTTCTTCAGCCTCTTCCTCTATCAGGCCATCCCCAGAGACGCTCTGACCCAGGATTGGCCCCAGGGACTTCTTTATGCCTTCCTCCTTTTCCTCTGATCCCTCAGGTGATCCAGAAAGCTACCGTTTGAGAGCCAAATTGATTCTCATTGCCCTTACTGGCCTCGACAAGTTTGGTTCCCGTTCCTCCATCATCACCTTTTGGTGCAGCCGTGGCATCTGGACCCAGTGCCAGATCTACTGATTCACCAATCCGGTCAGCTGCACCGGTCAATCCCTTCTCTCAACCTCACAGCATGGTTGCTCCACTTCCTTCCTTAGCCAGGCTTCCTTTGATCTCTAACCCAGTTAGAGATATCATAATAACTTCACTAAAATCCTCTACCAGGAGGATTTACACAAGCAAATGGAAACGTTTCTCTTATTGGGCTAAGGCCCAAAATATTGATCCTTTTACTGCCCTGTTCAGGCAGTTCTGGACTTCTTAGCAGAGATTTTCCATGCAGGCTCCTCTTCTTCCACAGTCAGAGTTCAGTTGGCTGCTATTTCTAATTTTCATGTCGGGATAGCAGATCATAATATTATGTCCCATAGGCTCTGCAGGGCCTTTTTGAAAGGAATTTTCCTACTAAAGCCTCCAATCAGAATCCTCCTCCTCAGTGGGATTTAAATTTAGTGCTGACATCCTTGATTCTTCCCCTTCGAGCCAGCTGTTTCTTGTTCCTGAAATATCTTTCTTGGAAAACTTTATTCCTAGTGGCTATTACATCTGCCAGGAGGGTGTCTGAACTTCATGCTCTTCGGTTCGACCCCCTATTTGATTTTCACAAAGACAGAGTATCTTTGAGAACTAATCCATCCTTTTTACCTAAGGTCGCTTGAAAAACAATCTGAATCAGTCTATTGATCTCCTGTATTTTTCCTAACTATTCAGATAGAGCTGAACAAAAGCTACATTATCTTGGCGTCCACCGTCAGCTTAGATATTATTTGGACAGAACAAAAAATTTAGAAAATCTGATCAACTTTGTTTCCTATGCGGATAATAAAAGGCCTTCCTGTTTCTAAAGTGACTTTGTCCAGATGGCTTTCTTGGTCATCACTGAAATTTATACGATCAGGGAAAACAGCTGTGCTCAAAACCTAAAGCACATTCAACTAGGAGTTTAGCTACTTCTACAGCTTTTCAAGCTAGACTGCCTTTAGACACTATTTGTGCAGCCACTTGGGCCACTCCTCACACTTTTGTTTCCCATTACAAATTGGACTTGGCCTCCAGGGACAGAGCCAGTTTGGCTCTACAGTCCTCAAGAGTTTGTTCCATTGAGCCACCCAGGATAGAGGTGCTAGGACGCGGTCCCATCAAGCAAGAAGGCGAGATTGACAACTTAACATTAAGTTATGTACCTACCATAACGTTCCATGTTAGTTGTCTTCTCTTCTTTCTTAATTCTCCCTCCTTCCCCTGGCCTGGACAGACCTTGTATAAGAAACTATAATGCTAAAGACCATTCAGACCTGGTCCTTTTTCCATTTGTAAGTTTCTTCTTCCTTTGGGAAGTATTGTTTATGCTTGGTGTTATTGCCCTTTTGTCAACAAACGAGATCTGGGTACTTCCTGCCTTGCATCATGGGATATGGGGCTGCCTCGAGCTGGTAAAGGAGTTCTGGAGAGCTAAAGCAAGTGCAGGAGCCGAGGGATCGGCTCCGAACCCATCAAGCAAGAATGAAGGCGAGAGAAGACAACTAACATGGAACGTTATGGTAGGTACATAACTTCTTATTTCTCTCTTAAGCATGGGGGCTATTCAACTGGTACAAGAAGAGGAAAAGAGACAAGGTTTCTACTCTAGACTTTTCCTGGTACCCAGAAAAGACCATTCATGGCATCCTATCCTGGACCTGTCTACTCTAAACACCTTTTTGGAGATTCCAAAATTCAAGATGCTGACTTTTCAGCAATTACTTCCTATGCTAGGCAAAGATGCCTGGTGGGCAACACTAGATTTAAAAGAAGCATACCTGCACATCCCAATCAGGGAATCTGGCAGAAGATACCTACGCTTCAAAGTAGGCTGCATGTACTATCAGTTCTCTGCACTGCCCTTTGGCTTATCTACGGCACCCAGGGTATTCACAAAGTGCCTAGCTCCAGTCATTGCATTTTGCAGGCAAAGAAATATTCAAATATACCCATACCTGGACGATTGTCTAATTCAGGCAGAAAGCCAGAACATACTTTTGAATCATCTGGCCTTTGTAAAAAGGGTTCTAACTTGTCTGGGGTACACCATAAAAGAAAAGAAATCACACCCGGTACCCTGTCAAATTGTATTCTCGGGAGCAAGCTTAAATACAACTTCCCAGATGGCTTACCTCACGCCAGAGAAACAAATTCATTTGACAACCTACTTCAAACAAGTGGCCACAAAAACCCTGCTATCTGTAAGACAAATACTGCAAACCTTGGGGTTCATGGCCTCCTGCATTCTTCTAATTCCATATGCAAGACTGCATATGAGGAAACTACAGTGGCATCTAAAAAGCCTATGGTGTCAACATTCTTAAGACCTAGAAACAATTATTCTTGTCATACCTTGCCTACGCCTAGAGTTCCTTTGGTGGGCAGAGACTTGCCACCAGAACAAGGGACTACCTTTCACACCACCCCCTGCCACCCAAATCCTAACAGATGCATCAGACTATGCATGGGGGCTCACCTGGCAGGGAAGTGCATTCAGGGCAAATGGAACCCAAGTCAAATGCACCTGCATATCAGTCAAAAAGAAATGTTAGCTGTACAGAATGCTCTGACGGCCTTCAAGGACCACATTCTTCCAGGACAACTAATGATAGACGGACAACACCACTGTTCTGTGGTACATAAACAAGCAGGGGGGTACACATTCTTACCCCCTCTGCAGACTAGACATGGCATTGTGGAACACAGCCTTGAGCTACCAAGTGCACCTACAAGCTCAATTCCTGCCAAGAAAATTAAATACACTGGCAGACAGACTAGCAGAAAACCTCATGGACCCACACGAGTGGAAACTGGAACCAAGGATTTTCAACAAGTTGACAAGCAAATGGGGGAGCCCAGATATATACCGGTTTGCCTCTTCCCAGAACTACCAATTGGACAAATTTTGCACAAGGACTCCCCACAAACAAGCCTGGAAAGTGGATGCTCTGTCCTTCAGCTGGAAAAACCTATCAGTCTATGCCTTCCCCCCTCTGCTCTCCAAAGTACTACTAAAAATCAAACAGGACAAACCAAGGATGATTTTGATTGCTCCAGACTGGCCGTGCCAACACTGGTACCCCCTCCTGCGCAGTGTCACGGTTATCTCCATGGCACCTGCCTCAGACTCAGATTCTGCACCCTCAGCTTCTAATGCTGAACCTTGCAGCCTGGCTAATTACTTACTCTCCTTTACAATCCCTCAGCAAACCTGTGATGGATGTCATTTTAGAGGCAAGGAGGCCTAGTACTAGAAATTATGCTGAAAAATGAAAGAGATTCTGTGCCTGGAACCAATCTCAAGGGATGAGCACAGCAGCACCCAATTTACCTCAGATTTTACAATACTTAATTGAGATGCTTTACAAGGGCCTGTCTTTTTCCTCCATTAAAATTCACGTCTCAGCCATTTCAGCTCATTATAACACAGAACCTCCCCTCTTCTCTCATCCACTGCTCAAGCAGTTTCTCAGAGGGTCCAAAAATTTGATACCACCCAGCAGAGCTCCAACCCCAGCCTCGGGACCTTAACCTTGTCTTGGAGAAACTCGTTCTACCTCCTTTCGAACCAGCTGCTACTGCAGACTTAAAATTTCTTTCTTGGAAAACAGCTTTCCTTTTAGCAATCACTTCAGCTAGAAGGGTATCTGAATTACAGGCCCTTATGGCAGTGGAGCCTTTCATAATCTTTCATGCGGACAGGGTGTCCCTCAGAACCAATCCATCCTTCATGCCCAAGATGATATCCAGTTTGGCTCTTAATCAGTCCATTCATTTTCCAACCTTCTTTCCCAATCCACAGAATAAAGGGGGATGGATACTGCATTCCTTAGATGTGCACAGACAACTTAGATTCTACTTGGACATGACTAAATCTCAAAGGAAATCTGAACAACTGCTGGTGGCATTTGCTGCAGGGGCAGATGGGGAAGGCTATTTCAAAGCAAACAATTTCTAAATGGATAAGCCATTGCATTCATTTCTGCTGTAAGCATCATGGAAAACCTATTCCCCGGGGGATCAGACCTCACTCCATCAGGGCTGCATCTACCTCTACAGCCTTACACAGAGGCGTCCCTACCAGGGGCATCTAGAAGCTGCTACCTGGAGTTCTGTACATACTTTCACCAAGCATTATCATTTGCCAATTTTCCTTAAATTCAGTGCTGGCTTTGCCACTGCAGTCTTGCAGGGCCTTATAGCTGGCCCTAATGCTATTTAAATTCCTCCTCCCAACCATAGCTTTGGGAATCTACCCAAATGTAATGACTGCAGCAGTGAAACACAAAGAATATAGTACAGTTGTGTACACTTACCATAAATGTAGATTTTCGAGTGTATTCACCGTTGCAGTCCTGGTTACCCTCCCTCCAGCCCCCTAATTTCTTTTTGCTATTCCTCTACTTTCCTTTACTATGCTTAAACGCCTGTTTAGAGTATTTGCTTTTTTGTTGGAGGTATATGTAATTTTATATTTACTTGCTTCCCATTAGGGGGACACCTGACATCTGGGGCAAGAAAAGCTTCCCATTAGGGGGACACCTGACATCTGGGGCAAGAAAAACTGGTGTAATGGCGTCGGCTGCATGTTTTATACCCTTGACAACCTGACATCATGGAAGAAGGGACAGCAACCAATGCAGGACCCAAGACTTTGTTAATCAGGCCGACTGAGGGCTACCTGCAAGCAGATAACCGAAATGTAGTGACTGCAACAGTGAATACACTCTAACATCTACATTTATGGTAAGTGTACACAACTGTACTTTTCTTGTCCAGGCTGAGATCCCCAGCACAGTTCATATGTTTTATATACACCACAATATCCACAGGGAAAGGAGTCTGAAAGTTTGGAAAACTATGCAATGGTTTAAAAGTGAGGTCTTAACATAAGCCAAGATGTATATTTTCTCTTATGAAGTTGCTTTGCTTCTTGCTTAGGAAAGAGGCTTTCAGATTTGTAGCACCCCCTTAGGTCATATGTCACACATCTCTCTAGATATCTTGTACTGTCAGCCTTGTCTAGTTATTAGCTGTGGTACTTTCAGATTTGTAACCTCCT